>NW_026975396.1:7500-17500 GCF_030014295.1 Loxodonta africana | reverse complement strand
CGGGCGGGCGGACGCGGGTGCGTCGCGGTCACCGTCCGTGCGCGTGCGCCGTCTCGAGCGCGTCCCACTTTGGGGGGACGGCGGGCGCGCGGGGGCGCCGCGGGCGTGTGGCCGTGCCGCGCCTTCCGCGTGGGCGTCCCCCCGCGCCGCGCGGGAGGCGCCCGTTCGTTCGCGTCTCCCGCCCGCGGTTCCGGTGCGCCGTCTCTCCGTCCTCGCGCGTCGCCGGGCGTGCGTCCGAGCCCGCGTGCCGCCTGCCCGTGGGTGCCGCGTGTACGGGGCCGCGTCCGCGCCCGCGTCCCCGAGCGTCAAGTGCAGGCCGCGCGCGCCTAGTGGAGCGTGCCCGCCCGCTCCGTGTATCGTGTGCGCGGGGGCGACGCGCGTTCCCGCGTGTTCCGCCTGCCTGCGTCTACCTCCGCGTCTCCCGAGCGTCCCGTGCGTGCGTCTGCTGTGCGCGTGCGTCTCCGCGTTTCCGCGTGCCCCGGGCGTGCGTCCGTGTCGCCGGAGGGCGCCGCCGCCGCCGCCGCCGCTGCGTGCGCGTACGTGTCCGCGCGGGTGCGCGCGTGGCCTCTCCGGTGCGCGCGCGCGCGCGCGGCCCCGTCCGTCCGAGTGCGGCGCGCCCTCTTCGGGATGCCGCGCGGGCGCGCGGCCGGGCGTACGTACCTCGTGCCCGTGCCCCCGTCTCGCGCGCGACGCGTCTATCGCGTCGCGCGTGTGTGGCGGGGGCGCCGTGTCCTCCGAAGCGCTGCGGCGCGGCCGTCCGCCCCGTCGCGCCCCTCCCTCCGTCCGCGCGGGTGGGCGTCCCGCTTCGGGGGGGGGCGGCGGGGGTTGGCCGCGGGCGGGCTTCTGTTGGGGGGATCCACGGGCGTGTGCCCCTGAGGCGTACCTTCCCGTGTTTCGGCCGCGCCGTCCGTGCGAGTCGCCGTGCGTCCGGGCCCCCGTGCGCGTGCGCGAGCGGACCGTGTCCGTGGGTGCCGCGCGTCCGCGTTCCCGCGTGTTCTGCCTGCCCGCGCCTACCTCTGTGTCTCCCGGGCGTCCCGGGGTTGTGTCTGCTGCGCGCGCGCGCGCGCCCCCTCGCGTCCATCTCCGTGTTTCCGTGTGCTCCGTGGGCCCGTCCGTGTCTCCGGAGGGCACCCTGCGGTGCGGGCGCACGCGCGCGCGGGCGCGTTCCCGTCCTTCCGTCCGTCCGTCCGTCCGTCCTCCTCCTCCTCCTCCTCCTCCTCCTCCTCCTCCGCCCCCCACCGCCCACACCCCCGCCGCCCCCCGCCGCCCCCACCGCCTCCGCCGCCTCCAAACCTCTTCCCCGCCTGGCGGGTGGCAGCCGGCGGCCACGTCGGACTGGATCCGGATATCGCCAGCGTGGGGCCCACGGCAAGGGCGCAGGCGGGGTGGGGTTGGGGGTGGGTGGTGGGCGGTGGGGGGGGTGGCGCCAGCGGTCCTCGGCGGCGGCGGGCCTAGCGCCGCCGGCACGTGCCCCTCCGGTTTCAGTCGGGACCGCCTCCGTGACGTCGAGGAGAGCTTCTCCACCCGTCCGTCCGAGGGCGCGGGGGTTCGGCGGACCGAGGGTGCCGTCGTCCCTCGACGACCGCCTTCGGGTCGCGCGCACACACACGCTCGGAGGCGCCCCGTCTCAACTGAAAGGAGTCGGCGGAGTAGAAACCGCGGCCCTCGAGACAGCTCCCTAACGCCGGGTGCGTGCGGCGGGGTGCTTTCTACACCCTACAGAAGGAAAACGCCTGTGGCCGGAGTTCTCGACGCCCGCCTTTCGACGCACCCTCTCGTCGCCTCGCTCCGTTTCCTAAGGCTCTCGTGACTCCTCCCGTTCTATTTCAGGGAGGCGCAGCTGAAGGGCTATCCGCTCCGCCCGTCCGTGAAGTTGGGCTTTCCCCCCGAAGGTGGCCGGAAGGGGGTGGGGGGGCGCGTGAGCCAAAGGATCTTGAAAACGCGGCGGCGGCGGTACCGCTTTCGGCTCTCGCCGATCCCACGCAGAGGCGGGGGCGCGGGCAGGTCCGCGCGCAGGTGCCCGTGCGAAGGTGCAGGCGCGTGCAGGCGCGGGCGCGCGCGCGCGCGCCCTCGGGCAGGTACGTAGAGGCGGGCGCCCGCGCGTGCACACCCCTAGGCGTACGCACGGGCACGGACGCGCCCGAGGGCGCGCGCGTACCGGCGCGGGCGCGCCCGTGTGGGCGCGCCCACGCCTACGCGCGTGTACCCGCGCGGGTACGCACGGGCAGGCACGTGCGTACCGCCCGCCCGCGCACGGGCGCGTGCACGCGCCTGCGTGTCCGTATCTGCAGCCACGGGCGTGAGCGCGTGGGCGCCTACCGTCCTTCTTCTACCTAACGCCGTCACCGGGCTGGCTCGGCGTCCAGGTATGCCTGTCTCCCCCTCCCCTCCAATCCCCTCCCCCTCCCCGTCCCCCTCCCCGCCCCCCTCCCCTCCCCTCCCCTCCCCCTCCCCCTCCCGTCCCTCCCCCCTCCCCCGTCCCCCTCCCCCTCCCCTCCCCTCGTCTCCGCTCCCCTCCCCCCTCCCCCTCCCCGTCCCTCCCCCCACCGCCTCCCCTCCCGCACCCCTCCCCCTCCCCTCCCCCTCGCCTCCCCTGCCCCCATCCCCCTCCCCTCCCCCACCCCTCCCGCCCACCCCCTCCCCCTCCCCCTCCCTCTGCCTGTCTCCTTCCTTTTCTGAAACCGGGTTTTCCTCTTCGAGAGCCGTTCCGCCCCTCGGGCGAAACCAACTCGCCGCGTACCGGAGACCGAGTGCAAAGACGGAGCCCCGGCGGCGCGGCGGCGGCGGCGGCTCGGAGCTCGGCTGCCGACCGAGATCGTCGGCGGTTCGGATCCGCCGGCTCCTCCTTGGGAAGCCCGTGGGGCGGCTCGACTCTCTCCCCTAGGGCCGCTCCGAGTCCCGAGCCGCTCGACGGCACGCGACGGCAGCGGCGCCGCAGTCAGTTCTCTATCTAAACGGAAACGACGACGATGACGAACGTCAGTCTTCACCGCCACGCCCTACTCCCCACCCGAGCACCGTTCCAACTCGGGTGTTTCTCTCCCTGTGGCGGGGGTCCCCCCCGACTGAGAAAAAATAAACCGCCCCCCGAGGACGGCCCGCGTTCGGAGCCTCTTGGTAGTAGCGCGCCTTCACGGGACGACGGCACGCGCGCCCGTCACCCGCTTCCCGGAAAGCTCCCCCCGCAGAGAGTCGCGAACTCGGGCGAAGACGGAGGAGTCCGCGTACCCGTCGCCCAAGGTTCAGCCATCGTCCGATTGGAAACCGGTGCCTTCCCGGTCCCGCCTCCCCGTCGATCGACGCCTCCCGGGGGTGGGATGGCTTCCAGCCGAACCAGCCTACCGTACCCTTCCCCTCCTACGTACCTCGGGAGGTCGGCTCGGACAGGGAGGGGCCCGTCAGATGTCCAGTCCGCCGTGAGCTTTCCACGACGACGGTCGGCCGGTCGGCCGGTCGGTCGGTCGGTCGTCCCGGAACACCCCGGTCGGGTCCGCGCGCGCGCGGCACGGGCTTCACACACCTCGCTCCTCTGGCTTCCCGGGAGACGCTCGCGGCACGGCGACGCGTGCAACGCGGGAACGGCGACGCTGCCCTCGGCCTTACCGTCCCCCCCCTCCAGCCGAATACGGCCCCGGCCCTCACCGCGGGCCGAGTTGGGGGGCTGGGGGTCGGGCCGGGGGGGGGGATCGGCGGCGGCGGCCCTCGTCGGCAGGCGGCGCTAGCGCCGCCGGCGTGCGGCCTTACGGTTCCCGTTGCGATTCCCCTCGTGGGCGCGGAGAAAAGCCTCTCCATCCGGCCAAGGGGGCGCCCGTTCGGCGGACCGAGGGCGACGACGGGGGGCTGCCCGTCCGCCTGAGCGCGCGCCCGCTCCCGCAGGCACAGGCGCGCGCGGGCGCAGGCACAGGCGCACACGCTCAGACACGCGCTCACGCGCAGACGCGCACTCAAACCCATACAGACACGCACAGACGCACACACAGACGCACGCACAGACCCGCGCTCACGTGCGCAGGCGCCCCCACAGACGCAGGCGGACACGCACACGGGCACGCCCGCAGACGCGCACGCGCACGCACGCAGTCACGCGCGCACACGCAGGCACACACGCCCGGACACGCGCGCACACGCCCCCGCAAAGACGCGCCCCCGCACAGACGCGCGCGCGCGCGAACGGACGCACGCTCGCGCGCAGGCACGCGCGCACACGCACCAGGCCACCCGGAACGTTTGCCAACTCCCCGCCCACCTCAGCACCCCACCCCCGGGCCCGAGGCGCGTGGTCCCCCACCGCCCCCACCCTCCGACCCCCCCACCGCCCCGCTCTCGGCCTCCCACCCCCCAACCCCCCTCCGGCACTCCACCCCCCACCCCCACGACTCACGCACACACGCCCGCCCGCCCGCCCGCCCGCCCGCATTCGGGAGCCGCCGGAGATCTCTCGATGCTCGAGACGCCGACTCACCCCTCTCCCTCCCCCCCCCCGCCCCGGAGACGCCACCTTCCCGAGTCCGCCCGCGAGCCCGGAGAGCACTCGCTCGGGCCGAGCCGCCCGAGGGCCTCTGGGCGGGCGTTCGCGGCTGGCCCGCCGCGCCTCCGCTGGACCTCACTAAGTCCGGCCTCGCTCCCGAGAGCCTCGAGGGCCTCCCTCGGTGAGATGTCTCCCCAGTCGGACCGGGGGGCCCAGAGCCGGTCCGTACCGGCTCTGGGAAGGCGTTCCCGGCCTCCCCCCCGCCCCCCGTTTGCCCGCCCGCGTCGCGGGAGGATGGAAAGCGATGAGGAAGAACGCTCTCGGTGGCGGCCGTGGTTTTCTTTTGCGACGCGGATGCCGGCAAACGCACGGCTCCCTCCCTCCCTCCCTCCCTCCCGACGCAATTTGCCCGTTCAACCCGCCTCACGCGTACCGTTGGCTCGGCGACAGGGACGACGGCGGAAAACGTCTCCCGGTCTGCCTGCTGCGCCACGCGGGCACTCAAAGAACGAGGAGGAAAACTTCGGGGACTGGCGGTCTCATCCCGTCCCGTTTGTCGCGTCCGTCCAAAGGATACGGATCGGAGAACACCTGCCCGTCCGACGCTTGGGACGTGCTCTCTTCTCCCTCCCGCCCCCGGTGGACGCTCATCCCCTCGGGCGCCCCCCCCCGTTCGGCCCTTTCGGGGGCGAGCGCGCGCGCGCGCCCCATGACGCTCCCGAGAGGTTTCCCCGGCGGCCCGGGGGAGTCTGTCCCCTCTGCCACCCTCGAGCCCCGGCCGGGGCCCAGGTGGACCCGGTTCCACCCCCCCGCCGCCCTTCGCTCCGGTCGTCGGCTGTCACCCGGCGGCCGCTTCGATACCGTCCCCCTCCGGAGCTCTGCGGCGCCGACGGGATGGGAAGCGGTCCCGGCGGGCGCGCGCTGGCCACGGCGGCCCGGGGCCTTCGCTCCGTCTCCTCGAGCCCGGCCTGGCTCCCGGCGTCCTCCCGGGGTCCTCCCGGGGTCCTCCCTCCCTCCCTCCCTCCCTCCCTCCCAGGGCCCCCCCCGAGTGGGACACGCCGGCTGGCCGGCATGGTGCTCCAGGGCTCCAGCGGGGTAGACGGGATCTTCCTGGCTGAGGGGCGAAATGGCCCGGCTGGGCCGGACCCCCTTGGATCGGAACTTTGGGAGATGGGGCCAAGGTGGTGGAATAGGCTGACGCTTCCGCCTAGCTCTCTTGACGACAAAGACCCGGAAACACAAGCGAACGAGTATGTCTGCGACGAGCGGGGAGTCCTGACCGTCGAAGGCGGGCTTAGACGACGCACTGAGGGGCAGCGGCAGGAAGAGACCTTTCAGGGGCAGAGAGGGTTTACCGGCCCTGCCCCGCGGGGAGCCCTCAGGCACCATTCCCAGAGCGGCTGCTGCAGTGGGCTGGTACCGTCGTTCCACTGCTGTTCCGTCAGGGAGAAGCAGCCAGCCACACAGCCTGCTCACACCTCCGGAACCTGAGGAGGGCCCGGCCGGGCGGATCCCCTTGGCCCAACCGACCCCGCGCCGTGGCCGGCCCCACCGTCTTCCGGCCGCCCCGCGCCGAGAAACGTGTTCGGCGGCGGCGCTGGGAGGCGGGGGAGGGGGGCGGGGGGGGAGCCGGGACGGGGCCGGGCGTCCGGCCGCCCGGCGACGCGCCCTCGCCGGCCGCCGATCCGGATCCGTCCCGCTGCACTCCGCGCCGGTTGTCGGCCGCCACCTGGCGGCCGCTTTGATATCGTCTTCCCCCGGAGCTCCGGCGCCGGCGACACGCGCGGGAGGCGATGTGGCCGCGCTGGCCGAGGCGACGTTCCCGGACGCCGGCGGCGGCGTCGGCAGGATCGTCCTGGCCGAGGCGGGAAAGGGCCCGGCCGGGTGGATCCCCTTGGCCCAACCGACCCCGCGCCGTGGCCGGCCCCAACGCCTTCCGGCCGCCCCGCGCCGAGAAACGTGTTCGGCGGCGGCGCTGGGAGGCGGGGGAGGGGGGCGGGGGGGGAGCCGGGACGGGACCGGGCGTCCGGCCGCCCGGCGACGCGCCCTCGCCGGCCGCCGATCCGGATCCGTCCCGCTGTCGCCCGCGCCGGTTGTCGGCCGCCACCTGGCGGCCGCTTTGACATCGTTTTCCTCCGGAGCTCCGGCGCCGGCGACATGGGAGGCGCTGTGGCCGCGCTGGCCGAGGCGACGTCTCGGGACGCCGGCGGCGTCGGCGGGATCGTCCCGGCCACGGTGGGGCGCCGGCGCCAGAGCCACGTTCCGGAATTGGGCCCGCAGCTTCATGTGGCCGAGGCGGTGGCCGTCGCCGCCGCCGCCGCCGCCGCCGCCGCCGCCGCGCTCCCGGGTGCCGTGTTTTAGACGGCGCTGGACCGAACCGGGCCGCACCGAGACGGCGCAGGCAGAAGAACGGGACAAGGCACGCCCCGGCCGTTCGCGCGCCTTCCTTCGCGCGGCCCGGTCGTCACCGGGGCCTCCGGCGTAGGTCCGGGGTGGCCCGCGGAGGGCGCCCCGGGCCCGGGCGCGGTCCCGCGTGGGGTCCGGACCGTCGGAGAATTTTTTCAAAGTCCCGCTCCGGGGGTCCCCGGGCCGAGGTTGCCGCCCCCGGCCCGCCCCGGCCCGGCCACGGACCCGCGCGGGGCCCGGACCTTCGGAGGGGCCCCGCCGCCCGAGAATTTTTTCCAAGTCCCCCCTCCGAGGGTTCCCCGACCGGCCCGCGTTGGCCGCAGCGCAGGCGGCTGGCTCTGGGCGCCCGCGCGGCCCCGGCCAGCTCCGTCACCCCGTCCCGCGGGTCGACCAGAGGATCCCGGGAGCTCCGGGGGGGGGCGGGGCGCTGGGGGCCATGGGGTCGCGCTACGGACCGATGGCCGGGCCGCAGTTCCGGGGGCTCGCCGTGGGGAGCGGGCCCCTCCCGCCGCGGGGCGTGGCTTTTCTCTCGCCCAAAACGGGCGATTTGGGCCACCAGATTGGTGCTGACACGCTCTCCTCGCTGGGTGACTCCCGCTGAGCAGATGGGAAACCTGGACGGGTCCGTAGACGCCGGTCCACCGACGGCCCACGCCCTCCCCCGCTCCTCCCCGCTTGAGCCGCCCGCCTGGGGCCCGTGCGCCGGCTCTCGCGCGTCCAGATGTCCAGCCGCGGTGCCTCCCCCCGGTCTCCAGTGCCCGAGGGCGGCGTGGCACGGGCGCCGCGGGCCCTCTGACCCGCGTGCCCCTTGTCGCAGGCACCCGCGGTGGCCGCGGTGCTCGCCAGAGTGTGCCCCGCTCCCCCCCTCCCCCAGGCCCACGTGCCTCGCGTGTCAGGCGTTCTCCGTGTGCAGGGGTCCTCGCGGCCACCTTTCCGCAGCCGGGGCGGGCGAGGCAGAAAGCGGGTCCTCTCCGGGGCTGTCCTCGCCCGCCTCCTGGCAGCCCTGGCGGGGGGGTCTTCTCCTCCTCGCTTGTGCCTGGGCTGACCCGATCGATGTGGTGTTGTCGTGCTCTCCCGGGCCGGGTCCGAGCCGCGCCAAGACGAGGGACGGACATTCGTGGCGAATGGGACCGCTCTTCTCGCTCAGCGCGCGGGCCCCTCGCTCCTCCTCCCCGCCCGCCGGTGGTGCGCAGAGGGGCAGGGGCACGGAATCCGGCCCGACCTCGCTCATCTGCCCTCGTTCGCGGCCTCGCGGCCAGCGTCGGCGGTGGCGGGGTCCTGAGACCGAGCAGGACAGCCTCTGCTCGTGGCCCTGGTGTTCTGCCTCGCGTCGGGCCCTCCCCCGCCCCCCGCGGCGGGGGGGCTCTCTGGTCAGGCGCACCCGCGCGCCCCACCCAGGTGGTGCCGGTGCGCCTCGAGTGGCCCTTTGGCGGTGCCCCTGGAACGCTCCAGGCCGTCCCTCAGGTGCCTGAGGCCGGGTGGCGGTGCCGTTTCCCCGTTCCCAGCCCACCCTTCCGGTCACCGCTCACGCGTGTGGGCGTGCGCCCCTCGAGCCGAGAGAAATAAAAAACAGGAGTGCGGCCGAGAGGGAGAGAAAGGATGTGGAGGAAAAAAAAAAAAAAAGAAGGGGGGTCGAGCGGGGTAAGACCTTTAGAGCACGCACGCCTCGCGGGAGGGTGCCGTGCCTGATCCCGAGAAGGCGGGGGTGAGAGAGGGGTGCGCGCGTGCGTGCCCGCCCCGGTGCTTGCCGAGACCCGCGTGAGGCAAGCGAGAGCGGAAGGAGGAGGGCCCGCGTGTTGCTTCCGCCGGTGCCGAGGGAAGTCGCCCTTGCGAGGTGGGGGCCCAGGCTGCGTAGCCGCGGCTGGGCCCCGGCGGTCCGTTGTTAGGCTCTGTCGTACCTCCTCCCCCCCGCGGGCCGCCCTAGAGCGCGGACCCCTCTACAGAGGGAGACCGGGGGGTGTGTTGGGCTTTTAGGTGCCCAGGCAAGCCTCGGGTGTGCGCGGCGCGTACCCGCGAGGCCCCGCGCGCTCGCCGGAGCCTGGCTCCGGTGAGGCGGGATGAGGCGGAGAAGCTTTAAAAGAGAAACGGAAAAAAAAAAAAACGGACGACTCAAAAGGCGTGACTTTCCGAGGCCCTCGGTCGCCGCTGCGGTGCCCCACCCGTTCCCTCCTCGCCCGAGTGGAGGGTGGACGCAGCACGGAGCCGGGAGCACGCGCCGTCCCCGGGTGAGGCAGAGCCGCCGTGAGCACGAGGCGGCAGGCTCCGTTCCCGGCCGCAGAGGCCCACTGTGCCTTAACCCCCCCGCTGGTGCTTACCAATACCGCAGGCCCCCCCCGCCCATCCCCGGGGCGCCCTCGGGCGCCTGGCGGGGGCCCAACGTGGGGGGCGATGGGTGGGGACGGCCCGTCTTCGGTGAAGAAAGTCTTCTCTAGTCATCTCCGAGGGTGCCTTGGGGGTGCCGGATCCCCCAGCCGCTGCCCCTCGCCTTGCGCGCAAGCCACCGACCGTGGCTCGCAGGCAGAGCCCCCTCTCCTTCCCGCCCGGTGTGGAGGGAGAGGTCCGCCGGCCCCGCGGTGGGGCCGCGCGCCGCCCTTCGCCTGCCGCGGCCCGCGCCTCCCCCCTGCGAGTCGGGGGAGGGCCTTCGCCGGGCCAGCCGTCTGGCGCCGGGGTCGCGCGCGTCCGTGTGTGCGTGTGAGTGTGCGGCCCTCCCGTCGCGCGCCTGGTGCGGTGGGGCCGGGGGGTCCGTCCGGCGGACGGCCCCCGCGCCGTTGTGTGCCGCCTCCCGCCCGCACCCGTCCCGTGCCGCCAGCGGTGCGCGGGTGTGCGGGCCCACCTCCTCACCCGGGAGCTTTCCCGGCGATGTGCCCCTGGGCCGGGGGGATGGGCGTGCCGGGGGCCGCCCCCGCAGCGCCTCCCTCGCCGACGTCGATCGACCCCGCCCCGCCCGGCCGGCCCGCGCACACGCCGTCCCCGGTCTGGGACCGCGAACCGGCCTCGCCGCGTTGGGCGTCGCCACCGGGCCTCCCCGGCCGGTGGTGTCCCCTGGCGACGCGCCCTCGGACCCGGGCCCGGGCCCTGTGTGCGCCGGGCGGGTGGGCGGCGTGTGGCCGTCGTGCGCGTGAGGGT
>NW_026975395.1:0-65876 GCF_030014295.1 Loxodonta africana | reverse complement strand
CACTAACCCCGTAAGAAAAAACTACACTAACCCACTAACAACAAACAACACTAACACCCTAACAACAACAACTACTAAACCCAACAAGAAAAAACCCTAAACCCCTAACAACACACACTAACCCCCTAACAACAAACAACACTAAACCCCTAACAAGAAACTTACCTAACCCCGTAACAACAAAAAACCCTAACCTCCTAACAACAAACAACTTTTAACCCCTAACAACAAACAACCCTAAACCCCTAACAACAAACAACACAAACACCCTAACAACAAAAACCACTAAACCCCAACAAGAAACAACACTAAACCGCTAACAACGAACACTAACCCCCTAACAACAAACAACACTAAACCCCTAACAAGAAACTAACCTAACCCTGTAAAAACAAACAACCCTAACCTCCTAACAACAAACAACCCTAACCCCCTAACAAACAACAACACTAACCCCCTAACCACAAACAACACTAACACCCTAACAACAAAAACTACTAAACCCCAACAAGAAACAACCCTAAACCCCTAACAACAAACACTAACCCCCTAACAACAAACAACACTAAACCCCTAACAAGAAACTAACCTAACGCCGTAACAACAAACAACCCTAACCTCCTAACAGCAAACAACCTTAAACCCCTAACAACAAACAACCCTAAACCCCTAACAACAAACAACACTAACACCCTAACAACAAAAACCACTAAACCCCAACAAGAAACAACACTAAACCCCTAACAACAAACACTAACCCCCTAACAACAAACAACACTAAACCCCTAACAAGAAACTAACCTAACCCTGTAACAACAAACAGCCCTAACCTCCTAACAACAAACCACCTTAACCCCCTAACAACAAACAACCCTAAACCCCTAACAACAAACAATCCTAACCCCCTAACAACCAACAACTCTCACCCCCTAACCACAAACAACACTAACACCCTAACCACAAACAACACTAAAACCGTAAGAACAAACAACACTAACCCCCTAACCACAAACAACACTAACACCCTAACAACAAAAACTACTAAACCCCAACAAGAAACAACCCTAAACCCCTAACAACACTAACCCCCTAACAACAAACAACACTAAACCCCTAACAAGAAACTAACCTAACCCTGTAACAACAAACAACCCTAACCTCCTAACAACAAACAACCTTAAACCCCTAACAACAAACAACCCTAAACCCCTAACAACAAAAAACACTAACAACCTAACAACAAAAACCACTAAAAACCAACAATAAACAACACTAAACCCCTAACAACAAACACTAACCCCCTAACAACAAACAACACTAAACCCCTAACAAGAAACTAACCTAACCCTGTAACAACAAACAAACCTAACCTCCTAACAACAAACAATCTTAACCCCCTAACAACAAACAACCCTAAACCCCTAACAACAAACAATCCTAACCCCCTAACAACCAACAACGCACACCCCCTATCCACAAACAACACTAACACCCTAACCACAAAGAACACTAACCCCCTAAGAACAAACAACACTAACCCCCTAACAACAAACAACACTAACACCCTAACAACAAAAACTACTAAACCCCCACAAGAAACAACCCTAAACCCCTAACAACAAACACTAACCCCCTAACAAAAAACAACACTAAACCCCTAACAAGAAACTAACCTAAACCCGTAACAACAAACAACCCTAACCTCCTAACAACAAACAACCTTAAACCCCTAACAACAAACAACCCTAAACCCCTAACAACAAACAACACTAACACCCTAACAACAAAAACCACTAAACCCCAACAAGAAACAACACTAAACCCCTAACAACAAACACTAACCCCCTAACAACAAACAACACTAAACCCCTAACAATAAACTAACCTAACCCTGTAACAACAAACAACCCTAACCTCCTAACAAAAAACAACCCTAACCCCCTAACAATCAACAACACTAAGCCCCTAACCACAAACAACACTAACACCCTAACAACTGAAACTACTAAACCCCAACAAGAAACAACCCTAAACCCCTAACAACAAACACTAACCCCCTAACAACAAACAACACTAAACCCCTAACAAGAAACTAACCTAACCCCGTAACAACAAACAACCCTAACCTCCTAACAACAAACAACCTTAAACCCCTAACAACAAACAACCCTAAACCCCTAACAACAAACAACACTAACACCCTAACAACAAAAACCACTAAACCCCAACAAGAAACAACACTAAACCCCTAACAACAAACACTAACCTCCTAACAACAAACAACACTAAACCCCTAACAAGAAACTAACCTAACCCTGTAACAACAAAGAACCCTAACCTCCTAACAAGAAACAACCTTAACCCCCTAACAACAAACAACCCTAAACCCCTAACAACAAACAATCCTAACCCCTAACAACCAACAACGCACACCCCCTAACCACAAACAACACTAACACCCTAACCAGAATCAACACTAACCCCGTAAGAACAAACAACTCTAACCCCCTAACAACAAACAACACTAACACCTTAACAACAAAAACTACTAAACCCCAACAAGAAACAACCCTAAACCCCTAACAACAAACACTAACCCCCTAACAACAAACAACACTAAACCCCTAACAAGAGACTAACCTAACCCCGTAACAACAAACAACCCTAACCTCCTAACAACAAACAACCTTAAACCCCTAACAACAAACAACCCTAAACCCCTAACACCAAACACTAACACCCTAACAACAAAAACCACTAAACCCCAACAAGAAACAACACTAAACCCCTAACAACAAACACTAACCCCCTAACAACAAACAACACTAAACCCCTAACAACAAACACTAACCCCCTAACAACAAACAACACTAAACCCCTAACAAGAAACTAACCTAACCGTGTAACAACAAACAACCCTAACCTACTAACAACAAACAACCCTAACCCCCTAACAAACAACAACAAAACCCCCTAACCACAAACAACACTAACACCCTAACAACAAAAACTACTAAACCCCAACAAGAAACAACCCTAAACCCCTAACAACAAACACTAACCCCCTAACAACAAACAACACTAACAGCCTAACAACAAAAACCACTAAACCTCAACAAGAAACAACCCCAAACCCCTAAATAGAAACAACACTAACCACCTAACAACAACCCTAACCCCCTAACAACAAACAACCCTAACCCCCAACAAGAAACTACTCTAACCCACTAACAACAAACAACCCTAAGCCCCTAACAACAAAGAACCCTAACACTCTAACAAGAAACAACACTAACCCCCTAACAACAAAAAACACTAACCCCCTAACAACAAACACCACTAACCCCCTAACAACAATCCTAACAACCTAACAACAAACAACACTAACCCCCTAAAGATAAACTAAACTAAACCCCTAACAACAAACAACCTTAAACCCCTAACAACAAACAACACTAAACCCATAACAACAAACAAACCTATCCTTCTAACAACAAACAACCCTAACCCCCTAACAAACAACAACACTAACCCCCTAACCACAAACAACACTAACACCCTAACAACAAAAACATCTAAACCCCAACAAGAAACAACACTAAACCGCTAACAACAAACAACAATAATACCCTAACAACAAAAACCACTAAACCCCTAACAAGAAACTACCCTAACCCCGTAACAACAAACAAAACTAAACCTGCAACAAGAAACAACCCTAACCCCCAAACAACAAACAACCCAAACCCCTAACATCAAACAACACTAACCCCATAACAACAAACAACCCTAACCCACTAACAACAAACATTCTCTCCCCCTAACAACCAACAACACTATCCCCCTAACCACAAACAACACTAACACCCTAACAACAAAAACCACTAAACCCCAACAAGAAACAACCCTAAACCCCTAACAACAAACAACACTAACCCCCTAACAACACACAACCCTATCCAAACAACAAACTACCCTAACCCACCAACAGCAAACAACACTAACCCCCTAACAAGAACCTACCCTAACCCCGTAACAACAAACAACCCTAACCCCTAACAACAAACAACACTAACCCCCTAACAACAAACAACCCTAACCCCCTAACAACAAACAACACTAACCCCCAAACAACAATCAACCCTAACCCCTAAAAACCAAAAACACTAACCCACTAAAAACAAAGAACCCTAACCCACTAACAACAAACAACCCTAACACCCTAACAACAAACAACACTAACCCCCTAACAACAAACAACCCTAACCCCTATCATCAAACAACACTAACCCCGTAACAACAAACAACCCTAACCCCCAAACAACAAACAACCCTAACCCCCTAAGAACAAACAATCCTATCCCCCTAACAACCAACAACACTAACCCCCTAACCACAAACAACACTAACACCCTAACAACAAAAACCACTAAACCCCAACAAGAAACAACCCTAAACTGCTAACAACAAACAACACTAACCCCCTAACAACAAACAACCCTAACCCCTATCATCAAACAACACTAACCCCGTAACAACAAACAACCCTAACCCCCAAACAACAAACAACCCTAACCCCCTAAGAACAAACAATCCTATCCCCCTAACAACCAACAACACTAACCCCCTAACCACAAACAACACTAACACCCTAACAACAAAAACCACTAAACCCCAACAAGAAACAACCCTAAACTGCTAACAACAAACAACACTAACCCCCTAACAACACACAACCCTAACCAAACAGCAAACAACCCTAACCCACCAACAACAAACAACACTAACCCCCTAACAAGAACCTACCCTAACCCCGTAACAACAAACAACCCTAACCCCTAACAACAAACAACCCTAACCCCCTAACAACAAACAACCCTAAACCCCTACCATCAAAGAACACTAACACCCTAACAACAAACAACCCTAACACCCTAACAACAAACAACACTAGCCCCCAAACAACAAACAACCCTAACCCCTAAAAACCAAAAACACTAACCCACTAACAGCAAACTAAACTAACCAACTAACAACAAACAACCCTAACACCCTAACAACAAACAACACTAACCCCCTAACAACAAACAACCCTAACCCCTAACATCAAACAACACTAACCCAGTAACAACAAACAACCCTAACCCCCTAACAACAAACATTCCTATCCCCCTAACAACCAACAACACTAACCCCCTAACCACAAACAACACTAACACCCTAACAACAAAAACCACTAAACCCCAACAAGAAACAACCCTAAACCCCTAACAACAAACAACACTAACCCCCTAACAACACACAACCCTAACCAAACAACAGACAACCCTAACCCACCAACAACAAACAACACTAACCCCCTAACAAGAACCAACCCTAACCCCGTAACAACAAAAAACCCTAACCCCTAACAACAAACAACCCTAACCCCCAACAACAAACAACCCTAAACCCCTAACATCAAAGAACACTAACACCCTAACAACAAACGACCCTAACCCCCTAACAACAAACAACACTAACCCCCAAACAACAAACAACCCTAACCCCTAAAAACCAAAAACACTAACCCACTAACAACAAACAACCCTAACCCACTAACAACAAACAACCCTAACACCCTAACAGCAAACAACACTAACCCCCTAACAACAAAAAACCCTAACCCCTAACATCAAACAACACTAACCCCGTAACAACAAACAACCCTAACCCCCAAACAACAAACACTAACCCCCTAACAACAAACAACACTAAACCCCTAACAAGAAACTAACCTAACCCCGTAACAACAAACAACCCTGACCTCCTAACAACAAACAACCTTAACCCCCTAACAACAAACACCCCTAAACGCCTAACAACAAACAATCCTAACCCCCTGACAACCAACAACACTAACCCCCTAACCACAAACAACACTAACACCCTAACCACAAACAACACTAACCCCGTAAGAACAAACAACACTAACCCCCTAACAACAAACAACACTAACACCCTAACAACAAAAACCACTAAACCCCAACAAGAAACAACCCGAAACCCCTAAATACAAAAAGCACTAACCCCCTAACAACAACCCTAACCCCCTAACAACAAACAACCCTAACCCCCAACAACAAACAACTCTAACCCACTAACTACATACAACCCTAATCCCCTAACAACAAAGAAAACTAACTCTCTAACAAGAAACAACACTAACCCCCTAACAACAAAAAACACTAACCCCCTCACAACAAACACCACTAACACCCTAACAACAATCCTAACAACCTAACAACAAACAACACTAACCCCTTAAAACAAACTACCCTAAACCCCTAACAACAAACAACCCTAACCCCCTAACAACCAACAACAGTAAACCCCTAACCACAAACAACACTAACATCCTAACAACAAAAACCACTAAAGTACAACAAGAAACAACCCTAACCCCCTAACAACAAACAACCCTAACCCCCTATACAACCAACAACACTAACCCCGTAACCACCAACAGCACTAACCCAGTAAAAATAAAAAAAAATACTAACCCCCTAACAACAACCAACACTTATCCCCTGAAAACAAACAACACTAACCCCCAACAAGAAAGAACCCAAATCCTCTAACAACAAACAACTCTAACCCCCTAACAACAAAAAACTCTGAACCCCTAACAACAAACAACACTAACCCACTAACAACAAACAACACTAACCCCCTAACAACAAACAACCCTAAGTCTCTAACACCAAACAACCTTCAACCCCTAAAATCCAACAACCCAAAACCCCTAACAACAAAAGTAACCACCTATCAACAAACAACCCTAACCCCATAACAACCAACAACACTAACCCCCATCCACAAACAACACTAACCCCCTAACAACACACAACACTAACCCTCTTACAAAAAAAAATCCTAACCCCCTAACAACAAACAACACTAACCCCTTAACAACAAACATCCCTAACCCACTAACAACAAACAAAACTAACGCCCTAACAAACAACATTAACCCCCGACCAGAAACAACACTAACCCCCTAACAAAAATCAACCCTAACTCCCTAACAACAAACAACCCTAACCCACTAACAACAAACAACCCTAACACCCTAACAACAAACAACACTAACCCCCTAACAACAAACAACCCTGAACCCCTAACAACAAACAACACTATACCCCTAACAACAAACAACCTTAACCCCCTAACAACAATCAAACCTAACCCCCAAACAACAAACAACCCTAACCCCCAAACAACGAACAACCCTAACCCCCTCACGAAAACAACCCTAAGCCCCTAACAAGCACAACTCTAAACCCCGAAAATACAATCGTAACCCCGTAACAAACACAACCCTAACCCCCTAACAAAGCCTAACAATAACTTTAAACCTGACCATAAGCATAACCCCAAACCCTAGCACTAACTCTAACTCTAAACCTAACACTAACTTAGCCCTGCCCTTTATCGTAAACCTAGCCTTAACCCTAACCTTACCCCTACCCGAACCCTAACTCCATACCTAACCCGAACACTAAACTTGACCCTACTCTAACTTTAACTCTAACGTGACTATTAACTGAAACATCACCCTAACCCTACGCCTAAATCTAACTCGAGCCCTAACCATAACAATTACCCTAAACCCTCGCCTTAACTGTAAACCTAACCCTAACCCTCACCCTAATCCTTAACCGTATCCCCAACCCTAAACCTGACGCTATCCCCAAACTTATCCCTAACCCTAACCCTAATACGAACAGTAACCCAAATCTAACCCTAACCCTAATATTAAACCTAAACTTAAATCTACCCTAACCATAAACCTAACCCTAACACCCTAAACCTAACGTCTAACACCGTCTATAATCCTAACCCTTATCATAACCCTCACCCTTAACCTAAACTTCACACTAACCCTAAACCTAACCTAACGCTGACCCTAGACATAACGCCTAACCCTAACCGAACCCTAAACCTATCCTTAACACTAACCTGAACACAAACCCAAACCCTAGCCCTCACCAGAAAAATAACCCTCACCCTATCCTGAACTTCATCCAAACACTAACCATAACCTTAACCCTAAACCTAGACCTAACCCAAACCCTAACCTCAAACCTAACTCTAAGAATAACGCTAGTCCATCTGTAACCCTAAACTGAACACTTACAATAGCCCTGAACCTAACCCTAAACTTAATCCTAATCCTAAACCTAGACCTAATCCTAACCCTAACCCTAACTCTAACCTTGACCCTAAATAGAACACTAAGTCTAACCCTCAACTTGGACCTAAACCTAAATCTTACCCTACACTTAACCCTAACCCTAAACCTAACCCTCACTCTAACTCTAACCCTAATCATAACACTTACCCTAAACCCTCACCTTAACTGTAAAACTAACCGTAACCCTCACCCTAACCCCTAACCGTATCCCACAACGCTAACCCTAATGCTATCCCTAACCCTAACCCTAACACTAACCTGAAACCCCTGAGCCCTAATGATAAACCTAACCCTAACACAAACCCTAACCCTAACACCAAAGCCTAGCAAAAACCTTAACCCTAACTCTCACCCTAACTCTAACACTAACCCGAAACCTAATCATGAACCTAACCCTAACCCTAAACCAAACCTAACCATGACCAGAAACACAACGTCTAACCGGAACCCTCACCCAAAACCTAATCCTAAACTACACCTCTAACTCTAACACTTTACCATAACCATAATCCAAACCCTACCCAACCCTAACCCTAAACCTAACCCTCACCCCAACCACAACGCCTAACACAACCATAACCCTTACCCTAACCGTAACACTAAACTTAACCCTAACCTTAAATCTAACCCTAACCCTAAAACTAAACACAACCCATGAACTTAACCCTAACCCTGAACATAACCTTAACACTAACCTGAAAACAAGCCCAAACCTTAGCCATAACCCTAACCCTCACCCTGTCTTAAACTTCACCCTATCCCTAACCTAAAACTCACCCTGACTTTAACCCTAACCCTACCCCTAAACCTAACCCTCACCTTAACCTTGGCCCACCTGTAACCCTAAACCTAACCCTTACAATAACTCTGACCCTAATCCTCGCCCTAAACCTAATTCTAATCCTAACCCTGACCCTAACCCTAACCTAACCTTAACCCTATCTTTAAGCCTACCATAATCTTAAACCTAACCCTAACCCTTAACCCTAACTCTAACCCTAACCCTAGCCCTAACCCTAATCTTAACTGTAACACTTTCCCAAAATCCTCATCTTAACTGTAAATGTAACTCTAACTCTTACCCTAACCCTAAACTTAACCCTAATTATAACCCTAACCTAAACCTAACTGAAATGCTAACCCTTAACCGTAACTCTAACGCTAATCCTTAGCCTAAACCTAACCTTAACCCTAAACCTAACCCTAACCACTGACCCTAACTCTAACCCTAAGCCTAAGCCGAACCCGAACCCTTAACCAAAATTTCACCCTAAGCATAACACTAAGCCTACCCTAACTTCATTCAAACCCTAACCCTAAGCAAAACTAACACTAACACTAAACCTAACCCTAACCCTAAACCTAACCCTAACCCTGACTCTAACCTGAACCCAAACCCCTAACCCTAACCCTCTCGCAGAACATAAATTCACTGTAACCCTAAACACTAAATCTCCCCAACCCTGACCCTAACCATAAACATAATCCCAACACTAAACTTAAACCTAACCCTGACTCTAACTCTAACTTTAACCCTAAAACTTACCCTACACACGCAGTTTGAATGGAAACCTAGCACTATCCCTCACCCTAACATCTAAACCTAACCCCAACCCTGAACCCAACCCTATCTCTAACTAAAAACTAGTCCTAAACCTAACTATGACTTAACCCTAACACTTACCCTAACTCTAAACCTGACCTTAACCCTAAACTTAATTCTAACCTTAACCCTAACCCTAACCCCAACACTAACCCTAAGCTCAACACTCACCCTTAACTTAAACTTCACCCTAACCCTAACCCTAAACCAAACACTAACCCTAACCCTAAACCTAACCTTAAACCTGACCCTAACATTAACCCAAACACTTAACGCTAAACCTAACACTAAGCCTAACCCTAACCTTAACCTAAACACCAAAGCCTAATCCTAACCCTCATCCTTAACCTAAACTTCACCCTAAACCTAAGCCTAACCCTAACCCTAAAATTACACCTAACCCTAAACTATCCTCTAACTCTCGCCCTAACCCTAACTCTAACCCTAACCCTGGTAAACCCTGGTAGTAACACCCTAAAACATCAGCTTAACTGTAAATGTAACACTAAGCCTCACACAAACCCCTAACCCTTTCCCTAACCCTATCACTCGTCCTAACCCTAACCCTGACCTAAACTTAATCCTTACCCTAACCCTAAACTTAACGCTAACCTTAACTCTACCCTAAACCTAACAATAACTCTAAACCGGACCCTAACCCTAACCCTAAACCCTAGATCTAACTCGAACTCTAAACCTAACCCTAACCCTAACCTGGCCCCACCCTTTACAGTAAAGCTAGCCTTAACCCTAACCTTACCCCTACCCTAACCCTAAACCTAACCCTTACAATATCAATAACCCCTAGCAGGGTCCTGCCTAGTCTCTCCCACCTCATCACTCCTTACAAAGAGCCCTGCTTTGTCTCTCCCACATCCTCACTCCCTAAGCAGGGCTCTGCCTGTCCTCTCCCACCTCCTCACTCTCTATGCAGGACTCTGCCTTGTTCTCCCACCTCTTCACTCCCTACACAGGGCCCTGGCTAGTGTCTCCCATCTTCTCACTCCATACACAGCTTTCTGCCTGTTCTTTCCCACTTCCTCACTTCCTACACGGAGCCCTGCCTGGTCTCTCCCACCTCCTCACTCCCTACACCAGTCCCTGCCTGATCTCTCCTACCTCCTCACTCCCTGCACAGGGCCCTGCCTGGTCTCTCCCACATCCTTACTCCATACAAAGGGACTTGCCTGATCTCTGGCCTCCTCACTCCCTGCACAGAGCCCTGCCTGGTCTCTCCCAACTCCTCACTCCCTATTCAGGTCTCTGAATGTTTCTCCCACCTCTTCACTCCCTACACAGGGCCCTGCCTGCTGTCTTCCATCTTCTCACTCCCTACACAAGTTTCTGCCTATTCTCTCTCACCCCCTCACTTGCTAAACACAGTCCTGCCTGTTCTTTCCCACCTCCTGACTCAGTACACAGGTCTCTGCCTGGTCTCTTCCAACTCCTCACTCCCTAGACAGGGCCCTGCCTGGTCTCTGCCACCTCCTCACTCCCTACACAGGTCTCTGACTGCTCCCTGCCACCTCCTCACTCCCTACACAGGGCCCTGCCTGGTATCTCCCACCTCCTCACTCCCTACACAGGGCTCTGTCTTTTCTCTCCCACCTCCTCAGTCCCTACACAGGTATCTGGGTGGTCTCTCCCACCTCTTCAATCCCTAGACAGGGCCCTGCCTCTTCTCTCCCACTTCCTCACTCCCTACTCAGGGCCCTGCCTGGTATTTCTAACCTCCTCAGGCCATACACAGGGCCCTGCCTGGTCTCTCCCAAATCCTCACTCCCTACACAGGAGTCTGCCTGGTCTCTCCCAACACCTCACTCCCTACAAAGGGCCCTGCCTGGAATCTCCCACCTCCTCACACCCTACCCAGGGTCCTGCCTAGTCAATCCCACCTCCTCACTCCCTACGCAGGGCTCTGCCTGTCCTCTCTCGCCTTCTCACTCCCTACGCAGGACTCTGCCTGGTTCTCCACCTCTTCGCTCCCTACACAGGGCCTTGCCTGGTCTCTCCTACCTCCTCACTCCCTACACAGTTCTCTGCCTGTTCCCTCCCATTCCTCAATCCCTACACAGGTCTCTGGGTGGTCTTTCCCACCTCCTTACTACATACACAGGTGTTAGCCTGTTTTCTCCCTCCTCCTCACTCCCTACACAGGGCCCTGATGTTCTCTCGCATCTGCTCACTCCCTAAACAAGCCACTGCCTGGTCTCTCCACCTCCTTACTCCCTCCACAGGGCCCTGCCTGGTCTCTCCCACCTCCTCACTCCCTACACAGGGCCATGCCTGGCCTCTCCCACCTCCTCACTCCCTACACAGGGCTCTGCCTGGTCTCTATCACCCCCTCACTCCCTACACAGGGTCCTGCCTTACCTCTCCCACCTCCTCAGTCCCTGCACTGTGTTTCTGGCTGTTATCTCCCTTCTTCTCACTCCCTACACAGGGCTGTGCTTGTTCTCTCCCATCTCCTCACTCCCTATACAGGGCCCTGCCTGGTGTATCCCATCTGCTCACTTCCTGCACAGGGCCCTGATGATCTCTCCTACATCCTCACTCCCTACACAGGGCCCTGCCTGGCATCTCCACCTCCTTACTCCCTACACACAGACCTGCCTGGTCTCTTCCACATCCTCACTCTGTACACAGGGTCCTACCTGGTCTCTCCCACCTCCTCACTCCCTACACAGGGCCCTGCCTGGTCTCTCCTAACACCTCACTTCCTACACAGGGCTCTGCCTGATCTCTCCCACATCCTGACTCCCTACTCAGGTATCTGGGTGGTCTCTCCCAACTCCTCACTGTGTATGCAGGGCCTTACCTGTTCTCTATCACCTCCTCACTCCCTACACAGGGCCCTGATGGTCTCTCCCACCTCCTCACTCCCTACACAGGGTCCTGCCTGGTCTCTCCCACTTCCTCAATCCCTACACAGGTCCCTGACTGGTATCTCCACCACCTTACTTCCTACACACAGCCTTGCCTGTTCTCTTCCACATCCTCACTCTGTACACAGGGTCCTACCTGGTCTCTCCCACCTCCTCACTCCCTACACAGGGCCCTGCCTGGTCTCTCCTAACACCTCACTTCCTACACAGGGCTCTGCCTGATCTCTCCCACATCCTGACTCCCTACTCAGGTATCTGGGTGGTCTCTCCCAACTCCTCACTGTGTATGCAGGGCCTTACCTGTTCTCTATCACCTCCTCACTCCCTACACAGGGCCCTGATGGTCTCTCCCACCTCCTCACTCCCTACACAGGGTCCTGCCTGGTCTCTCCCACTTCCTCAATCCCTACACAGGTCCCTGACTGGTATCTCCACCACCTTACTTCCTACACACAGCCTTGCCTGTTCTCTTCCACATCCTCACTCTGTACACAGGGTCCTACCTGGTCTCTCTCACCTCATCACTCCCTACACAGGGCCCTGCCTGGTCTCTCCTAACACCTCACTCCCTACACAGGGCTCTGCCTGGCCTCTCCCACCTCCTCACTCCCTACACAGGGCCCGGCCTGGTCTCTCCTTCTTCTCAATCCCTACACAGGTCTCTGCCTCTTCTCTCCAAGATACTCACTCCGTACACTGGGCCCTGCCAGGTCTCTCCCACCTCCTCAGTCCCTTCACAGGTCTTTGCCTGGTCTCTCCCACATCTCTGCCTCTTCTCTCCTGCATCCTCACTCCCAACATAGGGCCCTGCCTGGTCTCTCCCACCTTCTCACTCCCTACACAGGACGCTGCCTGGCCTCTCCCACCTCCTCAGGACCTACACAGGTCCCTGCCTGGTCTCTTCCAGCTCCTCACTCCCTACACAGGTGTCTGCCTGGATTCTCCCACCTCCTCACTCCTTACACAGGGCCCTGCCTGGTATGTCCCTCCTCCTCACTCCCTACAGAGGGCCCTGCCTGGTGTCTCCCTTCTGCTTACTCCCTACGTATGTCTCTGTCTCTTCTCTGCCACCTCCTCACTCTCTACACAGGGCCCTGCCTGATCTCTGGCACATTCTCACTCCCTACACAGGACCTGTGTGGTCTCTCCCAACACCTCACTCCCTCCACAGGGCCCTGCCTGGATGCTCCCTCCCCCTCACACCCTGCACAGGGTCCTGCTTGGTCTCTCCCACCTCATCACTCCTTACACAGGGCCTGCCTGGTCTCTCCCATCTCCTCACTCCCTATACTTGGCTCTGCCTGGTCTCTCCCATCTCCTCACTCCCTAAGCAGGACTCTGCCTGGGTCTCCCTCTTCTTCACTCCCTACACAGGGCCCTGTCTGGTGTCTCCCATCTTCTCTATGCACAGAGCCCTGCCTGGTCTGTCCCACCTCCTCACTCCCTACACTCTTCTCTGCCTGTTCTCTCCCACCTCCTAACTCCCTGCACAGGGCCCTGCCTGGTCTCTCCCATATCCTTACTCCATACAGGGACATGCCTGATCTCTGGCCAACTCACTCCCTACAGAGGGCCCTTCCTGGTCTCTCCCATCTCCTCACTCCCTATGCAGGTCTCTGAATGGTTCTCCCACCTCTTCACTCCCTACACAGGGCCCTGCCTGCTCTCTACCATCTTCTCAATCCCTACACAGGTTTCTGCCTATTCTCTCCCACCTCCTCACTCCCTACACAGGTCCCTGCTTCGTCTCTCCCACCTCATCACTCCTTACACAGGGCCCTGCCTGGTCTCTCCTACATCCTCACTCTTTACACAGCATCCTACCTGGTCTCTCTCACCTCCTCACTCCCTATGCAGGTCTCTGCCTGGTCTCTCCTAAGGCCTAACTCCCTACTCAGGTCCCTGCCTGACCTCTCCCACCTCCTCACTCCCTAGACATGGCCGTGCCTGGTTGCTCCCAGCCCCTCACTCCCTACTCAGGGCCCCGCCTTTTCTCTCCCACCTCCTCCATCCCTGTAAAGGTCTCTGCCTGCTCTGTCCCACCTCCTTACTCCCTACAGAGTTCTCTGCCTGTTCTCTTCCACATCCTCACTCCTTACACAGGGCCCTTCCTGGTCCCTCCCACCTCCTCACTTCCTACACCTGTCCCTGCCTGGTCTCTTCCATCTCCTCTCTCCCTACTCAGGGCCCTGCCTGGTCTCACCCACCTCCTCACTCCCTACAAAGGTCTCTGTCTGGTCTCTCAGCTCTTCACTCCCTACACAGGTTTCTGTCTCTTTTGTCCCACCATCTTACTCCCTATACAGTGCCCTGCCTGGTCTCTCACTCTCTATACAGGGCCCTGCATGGTCTCTCCCACCTCCTGACTCCCTTCACAGTGCCCAGCCTAGTCCCTCCCACCTCCTCACTCCCTACACAGGTTAGGGTTTAGGGTTTAGTTTAGTGTTAGGGTTATGGTTCGGGATCGGGTTTAGGGGTTAAGGTTAGGTTTTAGGGTTTAGTGTTCGAGTTTAGGGTCAGGGTCAGTTTTTAGTGTCAGGGTCAGGGTTTATGGTCAGGGTTTAGGGTCAGGGTCAGGGTCAGGGTCAGGGGTTAGGGTCAGGGTTAGGTTTAGTGTTTGTTTTTATGGTTAGGGTTTAGGGTTTAGGATTAGGGTTGGGGTAAGGTTAGGGCTATGTGTTAGGGCTAGGGGTTAGGGTTTAGTGTTTAGTGATAGAGTTTAGGGTCAGGGTCAGAGTCAGTGTTTAGTGTCAGGGTCAGAGTTTAGGGTCAGGGTTAGGGTCACGGTCAGGGTTAGGGTCATGGTCAGGGTTTAGGGTCATTGTCACGGTTTAGGGTCAGGGTCTGGGTCAGGGTTAGGGGTTAGAGTCAGGGTTAGGTTTAGGGTTTGGGTTTAGGGTTAGGATTTAGGGTTTAGGGTTAGGGCTAGGGTTAGTTTTAGAGGTTAGAGGTTAGGGTTAGGGTTAGGGCTAGGGCTAGGGCTTGGTGTTAGGGCTAGGTCTAGGGCTAGGGTTTTAGGGCTAGAGTTTAGGGTTAGGGTTAGGGTTTTGGGTTAGGCTGATGGTTAGAGTTTAGGGTTAGGGTTCATGGTTAGTGTTAGGGTTAGTGTTAGGGTTTAGGGTTAGGGTTAGGGTTTAGGGTTAGCAGTTAGTGTTAGGGTTAGTGTTCAGGGTTAGGGTTTGGGTTTAGGGTTAGCGGTTAGTGTTAGGGTTAGTGTTCAGGGTTAGGGTTAATGTTTAGGGTTAGGTTTTAGGGTTCGAGTTAGTGTTAGGGTTAGGGCTAGGGCTAGGACTTGGGCTAGGGCCTAGGGCTAGGGCTAGTGATATGGTTTGTGTTTAGGGTTCGGGTTTGGGTTCACGTTAGGCTTCGGTTTAGGATTTGGGTTAGGGTTTTGGGTAAGGGTTATTGTTAGGTTCAGGGCTATTGTAAGGGTTAGGTTTAGGGTTACAGGTGGACTAGCGTTATGATTAAAGTTTAAGTTTAGGGTTTGGGTTAGGTTTAGATTTAGGGTTAGGGTTTGGATGAAGTTTACGATATGGTGAGTGTTATTTTTAAGGTTAGGTCTAGAGTTTGGGTTCGTGTTCAGGTTAGTGTTAAGGTTAGGTTTAGCGTTTGGATTAGGGTTAGGGGTTATGTTTGGGGGTAGGGTTATGTTTAGATTTAGGGTTAGTGTGAAGTTTAGGTTAAGAGTGAGGGTTACAGTTAGGGTTAGGGTAAGGGTGAGGGTTAGGGTCAGAGTTATTGTAAGGGTTAGGTTTAGGGTACTACAGGTGGGCCAAGGTTAAGTTTAGGGTTTGATTTAGGGGTAGGGTTAGGGTTAAAGTTAGGGTGAGCTTTAGCTTAGGGATAGGGTGAAGTTTAAGATAGGCTGAGGGTTAGTTTTAGGGTTATGGTTAAGGTTTGAGTTTGGTTTCAGGTTAGTGTTAAGGTTATGTTTAGGGTTAGGGTTAAGTTTACGGGTTCTTTTTAGTTTTAGGGTTAGGGTTAAATTTTAGGTTAGGGTTAAGTTTAGTGTTATGGTTAGGATTAGGGTCACGGTTTGTGTTAGTCTTTGTCGTTTGGGTGAGGGTTAGGTTTAGGGTTCGGGTTGGGTAGGGTTAGGATTCTGGTTATGGTAAGGTGTTAAGGGTTAGAGTTTTAGTTTAGGGTTAGGGTTTGGGTGAGGGTTCCGGTTAGTCATTGTGGTTCTGGTCATGGTTAGGTTTGGTTTAGGGTTAGGGTTAGGTTTATTATTAGGTTTCAGGTTAATGTTAGAGTTAGAGTTAGGGTGAGACTTAGGGTTAAGGTTTGGGTTAGGCTTTGGTGTTAGGGGTTAGGGTTTGGGTTAGGGGTTAGGGTTATCGTTAGGGCTTAGGGGTTCAGGTTAGTGTTAGGGTTAGGAATAGCATTAGGGTTAGGGTTGGGGGATACGGTTAGGGGTTAGGGTGAGGGTTGCGGTTAGTTTTACAGTTAAGGTGAGGGTTTAGGGTAAGTGTTATTCTTAGGGTTAGAGTTAGGGTTAGGTTCAGGGTTAGGGTTAGGTGTAGGGTAAGATTTCGGTTTAGGTTCAGGTTTAGAATTAGAGTTAGTGTTCTATTTAGGATCAAGCTTAGAGTTAGGGTTAGGGTTAGGATTAGGGTTAGGTCTAGGGTTAGGTTCAGGGCTAATGTAAGGCTTAGTTTTAGGGTTACAGGTGGAGTAGTGTTATGGTTAGAGTTTGGTTTAAGGTTAGGGTTTGGGTTAGGTTTAGGTTTAGGGTGAAGGTTAGGGTTAGTGTTGGATGAACCTTAGGACGGGGTGAGGGTTATTCTTATGATTAGGGCTGAAGTTTGATTTTGTGTTCAGGTTAGTGTTAAGGTTAGTTTTAGGGTTCGGGTTAGTGTTAGGAGTTACGTTTAGGGTTAGTGTTAGGTTTAGGTTCAGGGTTAGAGTGATGTTTAGGTTCATAGTGAGGGTCAAGGTAAGGGTTAGGATTACGGTGAGGATTATACTTAGTGTTAGAGTTTACGTTTAGGGTGTTAGGGTTAGGTTTATGGTTAGGGTAGGGTTAAGTTTAGGGTTAATGTAAGGGTTAGTATTAGATTAGTGTTACTGTTCGTGTTTGGGTTAGGGTTAGGGATAAGTTTAGGGATAGCGGCAGGTTTAGGGTTGGGGATTCGGTTAGGGGTTCGGGTGAGGTTTAGTGTTAGGTTTACAGTTAAGGTGAGGGTTTAGGGTAAGTGTTATGGTTAGGGTTAGAGTTAGAGTTAGGGTTAGGGTTAGGGTGAATTTTCAGTTAATAGTGAGGGTTAGGTAAGGGTTAGGGTTAAGGTTAGAGTTAGGATTAAGATTAGTGTTAGGGTTAGGTTTAGGGTTAGGGATAGGATAGGGGTAAGGTTAGGGTTAAGGCTAGGTTTACGGTCAAGGGTACGTCTAGGTTAGGGTTAGGATTAGGTGTAGAGTTAGAGTTAGTGCTAGGGTTTAGGGGTAGGGTTCGGGTCAGGTTTAGAGTTTTTGTTAGTGTTAGGGTTAGGGTAGAGTTAAGGTTAGGGTTAAGTTTAGGGTTAGGGTAAGGGTTATGTTTAGGTCAGGGTTAGGGTTAGGGTTAGGGATAGGGTTAGGTTTAGGGAAAGGGTTAGGGTTCGTGTGAGGGTTAGTGTTAGATTTACAGTTAAGCTGATGTTTTACAGTGTTACGGTTAGGGTCAGGGTTAGAGTTAGAGTTAGGGTTAGGGCTAGACTGAGGGGATATTTAGGGTTAGGTTTAATTTTAGGGTTCTGCTTATGTATAGGGTGAAAGTTAAGATTAGCGTTAGGGTAAATATTAGAGTTAGGTGTTTGGGTTAAGGTTAGGATCAGGTTAGGGTTAAGTTTAGGGTTAGTGTTAGTGTCAGGGTTAGGTTTTGGTGTTTGGGTTAATGTTAGGGTTAGCTTTAGGGTTAGGGTTTAGTTTAAGGTTAGGGTCAGGGTGCAGTTTAAGTTAAGTGTGAGGGTTGAGCTTAGGGTTAGTGTTAGGGGTTAGGGTTAGGGTTAAGGTTAGGATTAGGATTAGGGTTAAGATTAGTTTTAGGGTTAGGGTAAGTGTTACGGTTAAGTCATGGTTAGGTTTAGGGCTAGGTAAAGGTTAGAGATAAGATTAGGTTAAGGGTAGGGTTTAGGTTTAGATGTTAGTGTGAGGGTTAGTGCTAGGTTTCCATTTAAGCTGAGTGTGTAGGGTAAGTTTTAGGGTTAGGATTAGGGTTAGAGATAGATTTAGGGTCAGGGTTAGGATTATGTTTAAGGTTAGGGTTAGGTATATGGTTAGGATTAGGGTTAGGGTCAGGGTTGGGGAGATTTAGTATTATGTTTAGTTTTAGGGCTAGGGTTAGGGTGAAGTTTATGTTAAGCGTGAGGGTTAGGGTTAGGGTTAGGGGTAAGGGTTCAGGTTAGGGTCAGGGTTAGGGTTTGCGTTAGGTTTAGGGTTAGCTTTAGTTTTGGTTAGGGTTAGGATTTGAATGAAGTTAGGGTAGGTTTAGGGTTATGGGTAGGGTGAAATTTTGGTTAGAGTTATTGTTCGGGGTTAGGGTTAGGTTTGAGTTTATCGTAGGGTTAAAGTTAGAGTTAAGGTTAGGTTAGGGTTATGGTCAGGGTTAGGATTAGGATTAGGTTTAGGGTGAGGGTTCGGGTCCGAGTTATTGTAAGGGTTAGTTTTAGGGTTACAGGTGGGCCAAGGTTAAGGTTAGGGTTAGGTTTAGGGGTAGGGATAGGTTTAGAATTAGGTTAACATAAACTTCACCCTAACCCTAGCCCTAAAACTAAACATAATTAGAATTAGGGTGAGCTTTAGGTTAGGGATAGGGTGAAGTTTAAGTTAGGGTGAGGGTTAGGGTTAAGGTTATGGCTAAGGTTTGGGTTAGTTTTCAGGTTCGTGTTAAGGTTGTGTTTCGTGTTAGGGTTAAGTTTACGGGTTCTGTTTAGTTTTAGGGTTAGGGTTATGTTTAAGGTTAGGGTTAAGTTTAGTGTTACAGTTAGGGTTAGGGTTACGTTTTGTGTTAGGCGTTGTGGTTGGGGTGAGGTTTAGGTTTAGGGTTAGGGTTGGGTAGGGTTAGGATTATGGTTACGGTAAGGTGTTAGGTGTTAGAGGTGTAGTTTAGGGTTAGGGTTTGGGTGAGGGTTCCGGTTAGGCATTGTGGTTCTGGTCATGGTTAGGATTGGTTTAGGGTTAGGGTTAGGTTTATGATTAGGTTTCGGGTTAGTGTTAGAGTTAGAGTTAGGGTGAGAGCTACCTTTAAGGTTAGGGTTAGGTTTTGGTGTTATGGGTTAGGTTTGGGGTTAGGGTTAGGGTTAGGGTTATCATTAGGGCTTAGGTGTTCAGGTTAGTGTTAGGGTTAGGGGTAGCATTAGGGTAAGGGTTGTGGGATACCGTTAGGGGTTAGAGTGAGTGTTACGGTTAGTTTTACATTTAAGGCGAGGGTTTAGGATAAGTGTCCCGATTATCGTTAGACATAGAGTTAGGGGTAGGTTTACGTTTAGGGTTAGGTGTAGGGTAAGATTTAGCTTTAGTTTCAGGTTTAGGGGTAGAGTTAGTGTTCTATTTAGGGTCAAGGTTAGAGTTCGGGTTAGGGTTAGGATTAGGTCTAGGGTTAGGATTAGGTTTAGGGTTAGGTTGAGGGGTATTTTAAGGGTTAGGTTTAGGGTTACAGGTGGACTAGCATTATGGTTAGAGTTAGATTTAATGTTAGGGGTTGGGTTAGGTTTAGGTTTAGGTTTAGGACTAAGGTTAGCGTTAGGGTTTGGATGAAGTTTAGGATAGGGTGAGGGTTATTTTTAGGGTTAGGGCTAGACTTTGGGTTTGTGTTCATGTTAGTGCTAAGGTTAGGTTTAGGGTTCAGGTTAGGGTTAGTGGTTATGTTCAGATTAGGTTTAGGTTTAGGGTTAGTGTGAAGTTTAGGTTAAGGGTGAGGGTTAGGATAAGGGTTTGCATTAGGGTTTGGATTCTAGTTAGGGTTAGAGTTTCGGTTTAGGGTGTTAGGGTTAGGTTTATGGTTAGGGAAGGGTTAAGTTTAGGGTTAACGTTAGAGTTAGCGTTAGATTAGGGTTACTGTTCGTCTTCGGGTTAGGGTTAGGGATAATGTGAGGGATAGATAGCATTAGGTTTAGGGTTGGGGATACGGTTAAGGGTTAGGTTTAGGTTTACATTGAAGGTGAAGGTTTAGGGTAATTGTTATGGTTAGGGTTAGAGTTAGAGTTAGGCTTATGGTTAGGGTGAAGTTTCAGTTAATAGTCAGGGTTAGGGTTAAGGTTAGAGTTATGCTTAAGGTTAGTGTCAGGGTTAGGTTGAAGGTAGGGGTAAGGTTAGGGTTTAGGCTAGGTTTACGGTAAAGGGTAGGGCTAGGTTAGGGTTAGGGTTAGGGTTAGAGTTAGAGTTAGTGCTAGGGTTTAGGCTTAGGGTTAGGGTCAGGTTTAGAGTTATTGTGAGGGTTAGGGTTAAGTTCGAGTTAAGGTTAGTGTTAAGTTTAGGGTTAGGGTAAGGGTTAGGATTAGGTCAAGGTTAAGGTTAGCATTAGGGATAGGGGTAGGATTAGGGAAAGGGTTAGCGATTCATGTGATGGTTAGTGTTAGGTTTACAGTTTAGCTGATGTTTTAGAGTGTTATGGTTAGGGGTATGGTTAGAGTTAGGGTTAGGGTTAGGTTTAGGGTTAGGGCTAGACTGAGGGGATAGTTTAGGGTTAGGTTTAGTTTCAGGTTAGGCTTAGGCTTACGTTTAGGGTGAAGCATACTTTAAGGATGAGGGTTAGGACTAGTGTTAGCGTTACGTGTTTGCGTTAAGGTTAGGGTTAGATTTAGGGTTAGTATTAGGGTCAGGTTTACGTGTTTGGGTTAATGCTAGGGTCAGGTTTAGGCTTAGGTTTAGGGTTAGGGTTAGGGTTCAGTTTAGGGTTAGTGTTAGGGTGCATTTAAAGTTAAGGGCGAGTGTTGAGCTCACGTTAGCGTTAGGTGTTAGGGTTAGGGTTAAGGTTAGGATTAGGTTTAGGGTTAAGTTTAGGTTTATGCTTAGGTTTAGAGTACATGTTAGGGTTAAGTCATTGTTAGGTTTAGGGCTAGGTTAAGGTTAGAGATAGGGTTAGGTTAAGGGTTGGGGTTAGGTTTAGATGTTAGGGTGAGGGTTAGTTCTAGGTTTCCATTTAAGCTGAGTGTGTAGGGTAAGCTTTAGGGTTAGGATTAGGGTTAGGGTTAGAGTTAGGTTCAGGTTTGGGTTAGGTTGATGGTTAGGATTAGGGTTAGGGTCAGGGTTAGGCGGAGATTTAGTGTTATATTTAGTTTTAGGGTTAGAGTTAGGGTGAAGTTTATGTTAAGCGTGAGGGTTAGGGTTAGGGGTTAGGGTTCAGGTTATGGTCCGGGTTAGGGTTAGGTTTACATTTAGGGTTAGGTTTAAGTTTAGTTTTATTTTTGGTTAAGGTTAGGGTTTGGCTGAAGTTAGGGGAGGTTTAGGGTCATGGTTAGGGTGAATTTTGGTTAAGAGTGAGGGTTCAGTTTAGGGTTAGGTTTACGGTTTGTGTTAGGCATTGTGGTTGGTGTGAGGATTAGGTTTAGGATTAGGGTTGGGTAGGGTTAGGATTATGGTTATGGTAAGGTGTTAGGGATTAGAGGAGTAGTTTTGGGTTAGGGCTTGGGTGAGGGTTCCGGTTAGGCATTGTGGTTCTGGTCATGGTTAGGTTTGGTTTAGGGTTAGGGTTAGTTTTATGATTAGGTTTCGGGTTAGTGTTAGAGTTAGGGTTAGGCTTTGGTGCTAGGGGTTAGGTTTTGGGTTAGGGTTAGGGTTATCGTTAGGGCTTAGGTTTTCAGGTGAGTGTTAGGGTTAGGGTTAGGGATAGCATTAGGGTTAGCTTTTGGGGGTACGGTTAGGGGTTAGGTGAGGGTTACAGTTAGTATTGCAGTTAAGGTTAGGTTTTAGGACAAGTGTTAGGATTAGGGTTAGAGTTAGAGTTAGGGTTAGGTTTAGGGTTAGGTGCAGGGTAAGTTTTAGGTTTAAGTCCTGGTTTAGGGTTAGAGTTAGTGTTCTCTTTAGGGTCAAGTTTAGAGTTCGGGTTAGGTTTAGGATTAGGTCTATTGTTGGGCTTAGGATTAGGGTTAGGTTCAGAGCTATTGTAAGGCTTAGGTTTAGGGTTACAGATGGACTAGCTTTACGGTTAGAGTTAGGTTTAAGGTTAGGGTTTGGGCTAGGTTTACGTTTACGGTTATGGTTAGGGTTAGGATTTGGTTGAAGTTTAGCATAGGCTGAGGGTTACTTTTAGGGTTAGGGCTAGAGTTTGGGTTTGTGTTCAGGTTAGTGTTATGGTTAGATTTAGGGTCCAGTTTAGGGTTAGGGGTTATGTTTAGTGTTAGGGTTAGTTTTAGGTTTAGGGTTAGTGTGAAGTTTAGGTTAAGGGTGAGAGTTAGGGTTAGGGTTAGGGTTAGGATTAGGGTTAGTGTTAGACGTTAGGTTTAGGCTGCTAGTTTTAGGTTTATGGTTAGGGTAGGTTTAAGTTTAGGGTTAATGTTAGGGTTAGTGTTAGATTAGGGTTACTGTTCGTGTTAGGGTTACAGTTAGGGTTAGGGATAGCATTAGGTTTAGGGTTAGGAATATAGTTAGGGGTTAGGGTGAGGGTTGGGGATATGGTGAGGGTTAGGTTTAGGTTTACAGTTAAGGTGAGGGTTTAGGGTAATTGTTATGGTTAGGGTTAGAGTTAGGGTCATGGTGAAGTTTCAGTTAATAGTGGGGTTCAGGGTTAATGTTAGATTTAGGGTTAAGGTTAGTGTTAGGGTTAGGTTTAGGTTAGGGTTAAGGTAGCGGTCAGGTTAGGGTTAAGACTAGGTTTACGGTAAAGTGTAAGGCTAGGTTAGGGTTAGGTTTAGAGTTAGTGCTAGGGTTTAGGGTTAGAGTTAAGGTCAGGTTTAGAGTTATTGTTAGGTTTACGGTTAAGGTTAGGGTAGAGTTAAGGTTAAGTTGAAGGTTAGGGTAAGAGTTAGGTTTATGTCAGGTTTAGGGTTAGGATGAGGGATAGGGTTAGGGTTAGGGAAAGGGTTAGGGTTTCGTGTGAGGATTAGTGTTATGTTTACATTAAGCTGATGTTTTTGGGTGTTACAGTAATGTTTAGGGTTAGAGTTAGGTTAGGTTTAGAGTTAGGGCTAGAGTATGGTGATAGTGCTTTAGGTTTAGGTTTAGGGTGGAATTTAGGTTAAGGATGAGGGTTAGGGTTGGGGTAGGTGTTTGGATTAAGGTTAGGGTCAGGTTTAGGGTTTTGGTTTAGAGTTCAGGTTAGATTCAGGGTTAGATTTAGATTTAGGTTTAGGGTTAGGTTTAGTGTTAGTTTAGCTTAGGGTTAGGGTTTGAATGAAGTTAGGGTAGGTTTAGGGTTATGGTTAGGTTGAAATTTTGGTTAAGTGTGAGGGTTTGGTTTCGGGTTAGGATTAGAGTTAGGGTTAGTGGTTAAGGTTAGGTTTAGGGTTAAGGTTAGGTTTAGGCTAAGCATTAGGGTTAGAGTTAGGGTTAGTGGTTAGTGTTTCAGTTAGGTTTAGGATAGGGTTATAATTAGGGTTAAGTTTAGGGTTACGGTAAGAGTTAGATTTACGTTTACAGTTAAGGTGAGGGTTTTGCGTAACTGTTACGGTTAGGGTTGGGGCTAGGTTTAGGGTTAGAGTTGGGTTAGGGGTTAGGTTTAGGTTAAGTTTATGGTAGGCTTAAAGTTAGGGTTAAGGTTAGGTTAGGGTTAGGGTCAGGGTTAGGATTAGAATTAGGTTTCGGGCAAGGGTTAGTGTCAGAGTTATTATAAGGGTTAGGTTTAGGGTTACAGATGGGCCAAGGTTAAGGTTAGGGTTAGGTTTAGGGGTTGGATTAGGGTTAAAGTTAGGGTTAGCTTTAGGTTAGGGATAGGGTGAAGTAAAGTAGGGTGAGGGTTAGGGATATGGCTAAGGTTTGGGTTCGTTTTCAGGTTAGTGTTAAGTTTAAGTTTAGGGTTAGCGTTAAGTTTATGGGTTCTGTTTAGTTTTAGGGTTAGGGTTAGATTTTAGGTTAGGGTTAAGTGTAACAGTTAGGGTTACGATTTGTGTTAGGCATTGTGGTTGGGGTGAGTGTTAGGTTTATGGTTAGGGTTGGGTAGAGTTAGGATTATGGTTATGGTAAGGTGTTAGGGTTTAGAGGTGTAGTTTAGGGTTAGGGTTTGGGTGAGGGTTTCGGTTAGGCATTGTGGTTCTGGTCATGGTTAAGTTTGGTTCAGAGTTAGGGTTAGGTTTATGATTAGTTTTCGGGTTAGTGTTAGAGTTAGGGTGAGGGATAGTGTTAAGGTTTAGGTTAGGTTTTGGTGTTATGGGTTAGGGTTTGCGTTAGGGTTTGCGTTAGAAAGAAAAGAGAATAGCAAGAGGCCTTTTCTCCCCGGCTGCTTTCCCAAGCCCTTCCAGCTAAAACTATGTCGTTGCTCCTCTGGAAGGATCCCTGCACCGCGAAGTAGGTTTTCAGAAGAAGCCCTGCGTTTGCAAGAGCAAAGGAGCAATTCGTTGCAGGAAAGAGGAAGGAAAGAAAGTTTCTCTCCCTCTGCCTGCTTTGCTCAGAGGACTGGATGAAGTCAGGGAGTTCTCCCTTTCACTGAGAAACGTGCGGACTGCTGTTGCCTGTGCGCTCTCTTCTTTGCAAAAGAGTCTGCAGTTCCACGCTTTGAACCGTGGAAAGGCGCCGGGCTCTGCTAAGACTTCCCCCGGCGCTTCGTTTGCCCTGGGCCAAAGCGAGCCTTCACATTAGCTGAACGCCAACACTGCATACTCGTTCGACTTCCAGAACAGGGCTACCACGAGGCAGTTTTCCGGGGGATAACGGCCCTTCGCGAAGGGCAGATCTGCCGAGCTCATTGCGGGAAAGCGAAAGCAAAGGACGCTTTTCACCCTCTAACCGCTTTCGTCAGAGGAACGGGGGAAGTCACAGTGTTCTTTCTCTCACTGAGATACACACAATCTGACGTTGCCTCTGAGCTCCGTTGCTGGCAAAGAACTGAAACTGACATACATTCCCGGGGAGAAACACAGGGCTTTGCTAGGATTTCTCTAGGCAGTGTGTTTTCCCTGGGCCTCACTGTAGCAACACTATCTCGCCAGGGCAACACTGCGTGGGATTTCCTCTGCCAGGAGAGAGCTGCTGCTTTCTAGTTTGTGCTGGGAAACCTTGCTTTGGCAAGTGCGAATTGACCGCATTCAGGCAGAAAGAAAAGAGAATAGCAAGAGGCCTTTTCTCCCCGGCTGCTTTCCCAAGCCCTTCCAGCTAAAACTATGTCGTTGCTCCTCTGGAAGGATCCCTGCACCGCGACGTAGTTTCTCAGAAGAAGCCCTGCGTTTGCAAGAGCAAATGAGGAATTCGTTGCAGGAAAGAGGAAGGAAAGAAAGTTTCTCTCCCTCTGCCTGCTTTGCTCAGAGGACTGGATGAAGTCAGGGAGTTCTCCCTTTCACTGAGAAACGTGCGGGCTGCTGTTGCCTGTGCGCTCTCTTATTTGCACAAGAGTCTGCAGTTCCACGCTTTGAACCGTGGAAAGGCGCCGGGCTCTGCTAAGACTTCCCCGGGAGCTTCGTTTGCCCTGGGCCAAAGCGAGCCTTCACAATAGCTGAACGCTAACACTGCATACTCGTTCGACTTCCAGAACAGGGCTACCGCGAAGCAGTTCTCCGGGGGAAAACGGCCCTTCGCGAAGGGCAGATCTGCCGAGCTCATTGCGGGAAAGCGAAAGCAAAGGACGCTTTTCTCCCTCTAACCGCTTTCGTCAGAGGAATGGGGGAAGTCACAGTGTTCTTTCTCTCACTGAGATACACACAATCTGACGTTGCTTCTTTGCTCCGTTGCTGGCGAAGAACTGAAACGGACATACATTCCTGTGGCGAAACACATGGCTTTGCTAGGATTTCTCTAGGCAGTGTGTTTTCCCTGGGCCTCACTGTATCAACACTATCTCGCAAGGGCAGCACTGCATGGGATTTCCTCTGCCAGGAGAGAGCTGCTGCTTTGTAGTTTGTGCTGGGAAACCTTGCTTTGGCAAGTGCGAATTGACTGCATTCAGGCAGAAAGAAAAGAGAATAGCAAGAGGCCTTTTCTCCCCGGCTGCTTTCCCAAGTCCTTCCAGCTAAAACTATGTCGTTGCTCCTCTGGAAGGATCCCTGCACCGTGACGTAGGTTTTCAGAAGAAGCCTTGCGTTTGCAAGAGCAAATGAGGAATTCGTTGCAGGAAAGAGGAAGGAAAGAAAGTTTCTCTCCCTCTGCCTGCTTTGCTCAGAGGACTGGATGAAGTGAGGGAGTTCTCTCTTTCACTGAGAAATTGCTGGCTGCTGTTGCCTGTGCGCTCTCTTCTTTGCAAAAGAGTCTGCAGTTCCACGCTTGGAACCGTGGAAAGGCGCCGGGCTCTGCTAAGATTTCCCCCGGCGCTTCGTTTGCCCTGGGCCAAAGCGAGCCTTCACATTAGCTGAACGCTAACACTGCATACTCGTTCCACTTCCAGAACAGGGCTACCGCGAGGCAGTTCTCCGGGGGAAAACGGCCATTCGCGAAGGGCAGATCTGTGGAGCTCATTGCGGGAAAGCGAAAGCAAAGGACGCTTTTCTCCCTCTAACTGCTTTCGTCAGAGGAACGGGGGAAGTCACAGTGTTCTTTCTCTCACTGAGATACACACAATCTGACATTGCCTCTTTGCTCCGTTGCTGGCGAAGAACTGAAACGGACATACATTCCTGTGGGGAAACACAGGGCTTTGCTAGGATTTCTCTAGGCAGTGTGTTTTCCCTGGGTCTCACTCTACCAACACTATCTCGCAAGGGCAACACTGAATGGGATTTCCTCTGCCAGGGGAGAGCTGCTGCTTTGTAGTTTGTGCTGGGAAACCTTGCTTTGGCAAGTGCCAATTGACTGCATTCGGGCAGAAAGAAAAGGGAATAGCAAGAGGCCTTTTCTCCCCGGCTGCTCTGCCAAGCCCTTCCAGCTAAAACTATGTCGTTGCTCCTCTGGAAGGATCCCTGCACCGTGACGTAGTTTTTCAGAAGAAGCCTTGCGTTTGCAAGAGCAAATGAGGAATTCGATGCAGGAAAGAGGAAGGAAAGAAAGTTTCTCTCCTTCTGCCTGCTTTGCTCAGAGGACTGGATGAAGTCAGGGAGTTCTCCCTTTCACTGAGAAACGTGCAGGCTGCTGTTGCCTGTGTGCTCTCTTCTTTGCAAATGAGTCTGCAGTTCCACGCTTTGAACCGTGGAAAGGCGCCGGGCTCTGCTAAGATTTCCCCCGGCGCTTCGTTTCCCCTGGGCCAAAGCGAGCCTTCACAATAGCTGAACGCTATCACTGCATACTCGTTCCACTTCCAGAACAGGGCTACCGCGAGGCAGTTCTCCGGGGGAAAACGGCCCTTCGCGAAGGGCAGATCTGCCGAGCTCATTGCGGGAAAGCGAAAGCAAAGGACGCTTTTCTCCCTCTAACCGCTTTCGTCAGAGGAACGGGGGAAGTCACAGTGTTCTTTCTCTCACTGAGATACACACAATCTGACGTTGCCTCTGAGCTCCGTTGCTGGCGAAGAACTGAAATGGACATACATTTCTTTGGGGAAACATAGGGCTTTGCTAGGATTTCTCTAGGCAGTGTGTTTTAAACCCCTAACAACAAACAACACTAACCCTCTAACAACAACAAACACTAACCTCCTGAATAAAAGCAACACTAACCCCCTAACAACAACCAACACTAACCCCCTAACAACAAACAACACGAAAACCCTAACAACAAACTCCACTGAACCCCAAGAAACAACTCTAAACGCCTAAAAACAAAGAATGCTAAACACTTAACAAGAAACAACACTAACACCCTAACCACAACCAACCCTAACATCATAACAACAAAGAACACTAACACCCTAAGAACAAACAACACTAACCCGCAACAAAAAACAACAGTAACCCCCTTAGAACAAGAACCCTAACCCCCTAACAACAAACAACCCTAAACCACTAATAACAAACAAAACTAACCCCCGAACAACAAACAACACTAACCCCCTAACAACAAACAACACTAAGCCCTTAACAACAAACAACCCTAACCCCGAACAAGAAACATCCCTAACGCCTTAACAACGAACAACATAACCAAACAGCAAACAACACTAACCCACTAAGAACAAACACTAACCCCGTAACAACAAATTACCCTAACCCCGTAACAACAAACAACCCTAACTTACTAACAACAAACAACATTAACCAGCTAACAACAAACAACACTAACCGCCTAACAACCAATAACCCTAAATCCCTAATAACAAACAACACTAACCCCTAACAACAAAAAACCCTAATGCACTAACAACAAACAACCCTAACACGCTAAAAACCAACAACACTAACCCCCTAACCACAAACAGCACTAACCCAATCAAAACAAAAAACACTAACCCCCTAACAACAACCAACACTTTCCCCGTAACAACAAACAACACTAACCCCTTAGCAAGAACCAACACTAACCCCCTAACAAGAAAGAACACTAAACCCCTAACAACAAACCACCCTAAGCCCCTAACAACAAACAACACTAAACCCCTAACAACAAACAACACTAACCCCCTAACATCAAACTAACCTAACCCCCTAACAACAAACAACCCTAAGCCACTAAAAACAAACAACACTAACCCCCTAACAGGAAACTACCCTAACCTCGTAACCAAAAATACCCTAACCCCGTAAGAACAAACACCCCTAAGCCCCTAACAACAAACAACACTAACACACTAACAACCAACAACCCTGAACCTCTAAAACCAAACAAAACGAACCCCCTAACAACTATCAACACCAACACTGTAACAACAAACACTAACCCCCTAACAACAAACAACCCTAACTCCCTAACAACCAACTACACTAACCTCCTAACCACAAACAGCAATAACCCAGTAAAAACAAAGAACACTAACCCCCTAACAGCAACCAACACTTACACCCTAAAAACAAACAACACTAACCCCCTAACAGGAAACAACCCTAATCCCCTAACAACAAACAACCCTAAGCCCCTAAGAACAAAAAACTCTAAACACCGAACAACAAACAACACTAAACCCCTAACCACAAACTACACTAACCCCCTAACAACCAACAACACTAACCCCCTAACCACAAACTACACTAACACCCTAACAACAAACAACACTAAACCCCAACAAGAAACAAACCTAAACCCCTAACAACAAACAACACTAACCCCTAACAACCAACAACACTAACTCCCTAACCCCAAACAGCACTAACCCACTAAGAACAAAAAACACTAACCTACTAACAACAACCAACACTAACGCCCTAAGAACAAACAACACTAACCCCCTAACAACAAACAACCCTAACCCCCTAACAAAAAACAACCGTAACCAAACAACAAAGAACCCTAACCCACTAACAACAAACAACACTAACTCTATAACAAGAAACTACACTAACCCCGTAACAACAAAAAATCCTATCCCCGTAATAACAAAGAACACTAACCCCGTAACAACAAACAACCCTAACCCCCTAACAGCAAACAACCCTAACCCCCTAACAACCAATAACCCTAACCGCCTAACAACAACCAACACTTTCCCCCTAAAAACAAACAACACTAACCCCCTAACAACAAACAACCCTAACCGCCTAAACAACCAGCAACACTAAAACCCTAACCACCAATACGACTAAGCCAGTAAAAACAAAAAAAACTAACCCCCTAGCAACAACCAACACTTATCCCCTAAAAACAAACAACACTAACCCCCAACAAGAAAGAACCCAAATCCTCTAACAGCAAACAACTCTAACCCCCTAACAGCAAAAAACTCTGAACCCCTAACAACAAACAACACTAACCCACTAACAACAAACAACCCTAACCCCCTAACAACAAAGAACCCTGACCCCCTAACAACCAGCAACACTAACCCCCTAACCACAAACACTAATACCCTAAGAACAAAAACCACAAAACCCCAACAAGAAACAACCCTAAACAGCTAACAATAAACAACACTAACCTCCTAACAACAACTATCACTAAAACCCTAACAACAACCATCCCTAAACCCTCAACAGCAAACACCACTATCCCCCAACAAGAAACAACCCTAAACCCCTAAAAAGAAACATTAACCCCGTAACAACAAACAACACTAACACCCTAAGAACAATCAACACCAACCCCCTAACAACAAACAACACTAACACCCTAACAACAACAAACCCAAAACCCTTAATAACAAACGCTGACCCCTAACAAGAAACATTAACCCCCAACAAAAAAAAGCACAAACCCCCTAACAACAACAACACTAATCCCCTAACAACAAACAACCCTAACCCACTAACAACAAACAACCTTAACCCCCAAAAACAAACAACCCTAACCCCCTAAAAACCAACAACACTAACCCCCTAACAACAAACAACACTATCCCTCTTACAACAAACAACACTAACCCCCAACAACAGTCCTAACATCCTAACAACAAACAACACTAACCCCCTAAAAAGAAAAAACAATAAACCCCTAAAAACAAACAACACTCATCCCCTAAGAACAAACAACACTAACACTCTAAAAACAACCAACACTAACCCCCTAACAACAAACAATCCTAACCACTTAAAAACAAACAACACTAACCCCCTAAAAACAAATAACCCTATAACCCTAAAAACAAACAACACTGAACCCCTAAAAACAAACAACACTAGGCCAATAACAACAAACAGCACTAACCCACTATAAACAAAAAACACTAACCCGCTAACAACATCCAACAGTAACGCCGTAACAACAAACAACACTAACCCCCTAACAACAAACAATCCTAACCCCCTAACAACAAACAACACTCATCCTTAAAAACAAACAACCCTAAAACCCTAAAACCAAACAACACTGAACCCCTAAAAACAAACAGCACTAAGCCTCTAACAACAAACAACACTAACACCCTAACAACAAACACCACTAAACCCCAACAAGAAACAACCCTAAACCCGTAACAAAAAACAACACTAACCCCCTAACAAGAAACAACACTAAACCCCTAACAACAAACACTAACCCCCTAACAACAAACAATCCTAACCCCTAAAACAAACACCAACCCCCTAACAACAAAAAACACTAGCACCCTAACAACAAGCAACCCAAACCCCCTAACAACAAACAACACTAAACCCCTAACAACAAACAACCCTAACAACCTAACAACAACCAAACCTAACCCCCTAACAACAAACAACACTAAACCACTAAGAACAAACAACACTAACCCCCTAACAACAAACAACACTAACCCCCTAAGAACAAACAACTCTAACCCCCTAACAAAAAACAAACCTAACCCCCTAACAACCAAGAACACTAACCCCCTAACAACAAACAACTCTAACCCCCTAACAAAAAACAAACCTAACCCCCTAACAACAAACAACCCTAACCCCCTAACAACAAACAACTCTAACCCCCTAACAAAAAACAAACCTAACCCCCTAACAACCAACAACACTAACCCCCTAACCACAAACAACACTAACCGCCTATCCACAAACAACACTCACCCCCTAACAACAAACAACACTAACCCCCTAAAAACAAACAACCCTAATACCCTAAAAACAAACAACACTAAGCCCCTAACAACCAACAACACTAACCCCCTAACAAGAAACTACCCTAGCCCCGTAATAACAAACAACACTAAACCCCTAACAACAAACAACCCTAAGACTCTAACAACAAACAACCCTCCCTCCCAAAAACCAACAACCCAAAACCCCTAACAACCAACAGTAACCCCCTAACAACAAACAACCCTAACCCCATAACAACAACCCTAGACCCCTAACAACCAACAACACTAACCCCCTAACCACAAACAACACTAACCCCCTAACAACAAACAACACTAACCCTCTAACAACAAACAATCCTAACCCCCTAACAACAAACAACACTAACCCCCTAACAACAAACATCCCTAACCCACTAACAGCAAACAAAACTAACGCCCTAACAAACAACACTAACCCCCTAACAAAAAACAACCCTAACTCCCTAACAACAAACAACCCTAACCCACTAACAACAAACAACCCTAACACCCTAACAACAAACAACACTAACCCCCTAACAACAAACAACCCTGAACCCCTAACAACAAACAACACTTTCCCCCGAACAACAAACAACCCTAACCCCCTAACAACAAACCTAACCCCCAAACAACAAACAACCCTAACCCCCTCACGAAAACAACCCTAACCCCCTAATAAATAACCCTAAGCCCCTAACAAACACAACTCTAAACCCCGAAAAATACAATCGTAACCCCGTAACAAACACAACCCTAACCCCCTAACAAAGCCTAACAATAACTTAAACCTGACCATAAGCATAACCCCAAACCCTAGCACTAACTCTAACTCTAAACCTGACACTAACCTAGCCATGCCCTTTACCGTAAACCCAGCCTTAACCCTAACCTTACCCCTACCCGAACCCTAACTCTATACCTAACCCGAACACTAACCTTGACCCTACTCTAACTTTAACTCTAACGTGACTATTAACTGAAACATCACCCTAACCCTACGCCTAAATCTAACTCGAGCCCTAACCATAACAATTACCCTAAACCCTCGCCTTAACTGTAAACCTAACCCTAAGCCTCACCCTAATCCTTAACCGTATCCCCAACCCTAAACCTAACGCTATCTCCAAACTTATCCCTAACCCTAACCCTAATACGAACAGTAACCCAAATCTAACCCTAACCCTAATATTAAACCTAAACTTAAATCTACCCTAACCATAAACCTAACCCTAACACCCTAAACCTAACGTCTAACACCGTCTATAATCCTAACCCTTATCATAACCCTTACCCTTAACCTAAACTTCACACTAACCCTAAACCTAACCTAACGCTGACCCTAGACATAACGCCTAACCCTAACCGAACCCTAAACCTATCCTTAACACTAACCTGAACACAAAACCAAACCCTAGCCCTCACCATAAAAATAACCCTCACCCTATCCTGAACTTCATCCAAACACTAACCATAACCTTAACCCTAAACCTAGACCTAACCCAAACCCTAACCTCAAACCTAACTCTAAGAATAACGCTAGTCCATCTGTAACCCTAAACTGAACACTTACAATAGCCCTGAACCTAACCCTAAAATAATCCTAATCCTAACCCTAGACCTAATCCTAACCCTACCCCTAACCTTTACCCTAAATAGAACACTAAGTCTAACCCTCAACATTGACCTAAACCTAATTCTTACCCTACACCTAACCCTAATCCTAAACCAAACCCTAACTCTGACTATAACCCTAATCCTAACAATTACCCTAAACCCTCACCTTAACTGTAAAACTAACCGTAACCCGCACCCTAAATCCTAACCGTATCCCACAACCCTAACCCTAATGCTATCCCTAACCCTAACCCTAACATTAACCTGAAACCCCTGAGCCCTAATGATAAACCTAACCCTAACACAAACCCTAACCCTAACACCAAAGCCTAGCAAAAACCTTAACCCTAACTCTAACACTAACCCGAAACCGAATCATGAACCTAACCCTAAGCCTAAACCAAACCTAACCATGACCAGAACCGCAAGGCCTAACCGGAACCCTCACCCAAACCCTAACCCTAAACTACACCTCTAACCCTTAACACCTTATCATAACGATAATCCTAACCCTAACCAACCCTAACCCTAAAACTCACCCTCACCCCAACCACAAAGCCTAACACAACCGTGACCCTAACCCTAAACGTAACACTAAACTTAACCCTAACCTTAAATCTAACCCTAACCCTAAAACTGAACACAACCCCTGAACGTAACCCTAACCCTGAACATAACCTTAACACTAACCTGAAAACAAGCCCAAACCTTAGCCATAACCCTAACCCTCACCCTATCTTAAACTTCACCCTATCCCTAACCTAAAACTCACCCTGACTTTAACCCTAACCCTCCCCATAAACCTAACCCTCACCTTAACCTTGGCCCACCTGTAACCCGAAACCTAACCCTTACAATAACTCTGACCCTAATCCTCGCCCTAAACCTAATTCTAATTCTAACCCTGACCCTAACCCTAACCTAACCTCAACCCTATCTTTAAGCCTACCATAAACTTAAACCTAACCCTAACCCTTAACCTTAACTCTAACCCTAACCCTAGCCCTAACCCTAACCTTAACGGTAACACTTACCCAGAACCCTCACCTTAACTGTAAATGTAACTCTAACTCTTACCCTAACCCTAAACTTAACCCTAATTATAACCTTAACCTAAACCTAACTGAAACAGTAACTCTTAACCCTAACTCTAATCCTAATCCTTAGCCTAAAACTAACCTTAACCCTAAACCTAACCCTAACCACTGACCCTAACTCTAACCCTAACCCTAAGCCGAACCCTCACCCTTAACCAGAATTTCACCCTAAGCATAACGCTAAGCGTACCCTAACTTCATTCAAACCCGAACCCTAAGCAAAACTAACACTAACACTACACGTAACCCTAACCCTAAACCTAACCCTAACCCTGACTCTGACCTGAACCCAAACCCCTAACCCCAACCCTCTCGCTTAACATAAACTTCTCTGTAACCCTAACCCTAAAACTAAACGTAACACTAAATCTCCCCTAACCCTGACCGTACCATAAACGTAACCCTAACTCTAAACTCAAAACTAACCCTGACCCTAACTCTAACTCTAACCCTAATCCTAACCCTAAAACTTACCCTACACACTCAGCTTAAATGGAAACCTAGCACTAACCCTCATCTTACCATCTAAACCTAACCTCAACCCTTAACCTAACCCTATCTATAACCTTCACCTAGCCCTAAACCTAAACATGACTTAACCCTAACACTAACCCTAACCCTAAATCTAAACCTAACCTTAACCCTACACTTAATCCTAACCTAAGCTCTAACCCTAACCCCTAACGCTAACCCTAAGCTCAACCCTCACCCTTCAATTAAACTTTACCCCAGCTGTAGCCCTAACCCTAAGCCGAACCCTAAACCTGACCCTAACATTAACCCAAACACCTAACCCTAATCCTAAGCCTAATCCTAACCCTAACCTTAACCCAAATGCCTAACCCTAACCCTAACCCTCATCCTTAACCTAAACTTCACCCTAAACCTAAGGCTAACCCTAACCCTGAAAGTAAAGCTAAGCCTTAACTATCCCCTAACTCTAGCCCTGACCCTAAACCTAATGCTAACCCTAGCCCTAACAGTAACACCCTAAAACATCAGCTTAATGGAAACTTAACACTAACCCTCCCATGAACCCCTAACCCTAACCCTACCCCGCATCCTACACCTAACCCAGACCTAAACCTAACCCTTTCTCTAACCCTAAATTAACCCTAACCTTAACTCTACCCTAACCCTAACAATAACTCTAAACCTGACCATAACCATAATCCTAAACCCTAGCACTAACTCTAACTCTAAATCTAACCCTAAGCTAGCCCTACCCTTTACCGTAAACCTAGCCTTAACCCTAACCTTACCCCTACCCAAACCCTAACGCTATACCTAACCCGAACACTAACCTTAACCCTACTCTAACCTTAAGCCTAACCCTGACTATTAACTGAAACTTCACCCTAACCCTAAGCCTAACTCTAACTCTAACCCTAACCATAACAATGACCCTAAACCCTCGCCTTAACTGTAAACCTAACCCTAAGCCTCACCCTAATCCTTAACCGTATCCCCAACCCTAAACCTAACGCTATCCCCAAACTTATCCCTAACCCTAACCCTAATACGAACAGTAACCCAAATCTAACCCTAACCCTAATATTAAACCTAAACTTAAATCTACCCTAACCATGAACCTAACCCTAACACCCTAAACCTAACATCTAACACCGTCTATAATCCTAACCCTTACCATAACCCTCACCCTTAACCTAAACTTCACACTAACCCTAAACCTAACCTAACGCTGACCCTAGACATAACGCCTAACCCTAACCGAACCCTAAACCTATCCTTAACACTAACCTGAACACAAACCCAAACCCTAGCCCTCACCATAAAAATAACCCTCACCCTATCCTGAACTTCATCCAAACACTAACCATAACCTTAACCCTAAACCTAAAGCTAACCCAAACCCTAACCTTAAACCTAACTCTAAGAATAACGCTAGTCCATCTGTAACCCTAAACCAAACACTTACAATAGCCCTGAACCTAACCCTAAACTTAATCCTAATCCTAAACCTAGACCTAATCCTAACCCTAACCCTAACTCTAACCTTGACCCTAAATAGAACATTAAGTCTAACCCTCAACTTGGACCTAAACCTAAATCTTACCCTACACCTAACCCTAACCCTAAACCTAACCCTAACTCTAACTCTAACCCTAATCATAACAATTACCCTAAACCCTCACCTTAACTGTAAAACTAACCGTAACCCTCACCCTAACCCCTAACCGTATCCCATAACGCTAACCCTAATGCTATCCCTAACCCTAACCCTAACACTAACCTGAAACCCCTGAGCCCTAATGATAACCCTAACCCTAACCCAAACCCTAACACCAAAGCGAAAGCCTAGCAAAAACCTTAACCCTAACTCTCACCCTAACTCTAACACTAACCCGAAACCTAATCATGAACCTAACCCTAACCCTAAACCAAACCTAACCATGACCAGAACCACAAGGTCTAACCGGAACCCTTACCCAAAACCTAATCCTAAACTACACCTCTAACTCTAACACCTTACCATAACCATAATCCAAACCCTACCCAACCCTAACCCTAAACCTAACCCTCACCCCAACCACAACGCCTAACACAACCATAACCCTTACCCTAACCGTAACACTAAACTTAACCCTAACCTTAAATCTAACCCTAACCCTAAAACTAAATACAACCCATGAACTTAACCCTAACCCTGAACATAACCTTAACACTAACCTGAAAACAAGCCCAAACCTTAGCCATAACCCTAACCCTCACCCTGTCTTAAACTTCACCCTATTCCTAACCTAAAACTCGCCCTAACTTTAACCCTAACCCTACCCCTAAACCTAACCCTCACCTTAACCTTGGCCCACCTGTAACCCTAAACCTAACCCTTACAATAACTCTGACCCTAATCCTCACCCTAAACCTAATTCTAATCCTAACCCTGACCCTAACCCTAACCTAACCTTAACCCTATCTTTAAGCCTACCGTTATCTTAAACCTAACTCTAACCCTAACCCTAGCCCTAACCCTAATCTTAACTGTAACACTTACCCAAAACCCTCATCTTAACTGTAAATATAACTCTCACTCTTACCCTAACCCTAAACTTAACCCTAATTATAACCCTAACCTAAACCTAACTGAAATGCTAACCCTTAACCGTAATTCTAACCCTAATCCTTAGCCTAAACCTAACCTTAACCCTAAACCTAACCCTAACCACTGACCCTAACTCTAACCCTAAGCCTAAGCCGAACCCGAACCCTTAACCAAAATTTCACCCTAAGCATAACGCTAAGCCTACCCTAACTTCATTCAAACCCTAACCCTAAGCAAAACTAACACTAACACTAAACCTAACCCTAACCCTAAACCTAACCCTAACCCTGACTCTAACCTGAACCCAAACCCCTAACCCTAACCCTCTCGCAGAACATAAATTCACTGTAACCCTAAACACTAAATCTCCCCAACCCTGACCCTAACCATAAACATAATCCCAACACTAAACTTAAACCTAACCCTGACTCTAACTCTAACTTTAACCCTAAAACTTACCCTACACACTCAGTTTGAATGGAAACCTAGCACTATCCCTCACCCTAACATCTAAACCTAACCCCAACCCTGAACCCAACCCTATCTCTAACTAAAAACTAGTCCTAAACCTAACTATGACTTAACCCTAACACTTACCCTAACTCTAAACCTGACCTTAACCCTAAACTTAATTCTAACCTTAACCCTAACCCTAACCCCAACACTAACCCTAAGCTCAACACTCACCCTTAACTTAAACTTCACCCTAACCCTAACCCTAAACCAAACACTAACCCTAACCCTAAACCTAACCTTAAACCTGACCCTAACATTAACCCAAACACTTAACGCAAAACCTAACACTAAGCCTAACCCTAAATGTAACCCTAACCTTAACCTAAACACCAAAGCCTAATCTTAACCCTCATCCTTAACCTAAACTTCACCCTAAACCTAAGCCTAACCCTAACCCTAAAATTACACCTAACCCTAAACTATCCTCTCTCGCCCTAACCCTAACCCTAACTCTAACCCTAACCCTGGCAGTAACACCCTAAAACATCAGCTTAACTGTAAATGTAACACTAACCGTCACACGAACCCCTAACCCTTTCCCTAACCCTATCACTCATCCTAACCCTAACCCTGACCTAAACTTAATCCTTACCCTAACCCTAAACTTAACCCTAACCTTAACTCTACCCTAACCCTAACCCTAAACCTAACAATAACTCTAAACCGGACCCTAACCCTAACCCTAAACCCTAGATCTAACTCGAACTCTAAACCTAACCCTGACCCTAACCTGGCCCCACCCTTTACAGTAAAGCTAGCCTTAACCCTAACTTACCCCTACCCTAACCCTAAACCTAACCCTTACAATATCAATAAACCCTAGCAGGGTCCTGCCTAGTCTCTCCCACCTCATCACTCTTTACAAAGAGCCCTGCTTTGTCTCTCCCACATCCTCACTCCCTAAGCAGGGCTCTGCCTGTCCTCTCCCACCTCCTCACTCTCTATGCAGGACTCTGCCTTGTTCTCCCACCTCTTCACTCCCTACACAGGGCCCTGGCTAGTGTCTCCCATCTTCTCACTCCATACACAGCTTTCTGCCTGTTCTTTCCCACTTCCTCACTTCCTACACGGAGCCCTGCCTGGTCTCTCCCACCTCCTCACTCCCTACACCAGTCCCTGCCTGATCTCTCCTACCTCCTCACTCCCTGCACAGGGCCCTGCCTGGTCTCTCCCACATCCTTACTCCATACAAAGGGACTTGCCTGATCTCTGGCCTCCTCACTCCCTGCACAGAGCCCTGCCTGGTCTCTCCCAACTCCTCACTCCCTATTCAGGTCTCTGAATGTTTCTCCCACCTCTTCACTCCCTACACAGGGCCCTGCCTGCTGTCTTCCATCTTCTCACTCCCTACACAAGTTTCTGCCTATTCTCTCTCACCCCCTCACTTGCTAAACACAGTCCTGCCTGTTCTTTCCCACCTCCTGACTCAGTACACAGGTCTCTGCCTGGTCTCTTCCAACTCCTCACTCCCTAGACAGGGCCCTGCCTGGTCTCTGCCACCTCCTCACTCCCTACACAGGTCTCTGACTGCTCCCTGCCACCTCCTCACTCCCTACACAGGGCCCTGCCTGGTATCTCCCACCTCCTCACTCCCTACACAGGGCTCTGTCTTTTCTCTCCCACCTCCTCAGTCCCTACACAGGTATCTGGGTGGTCTCTCCCACCTCCTCACTCCCTTTACAGGGCCCTGATGATCTCTCCCACCTCCTCACTCTCTAAACAGGACCCTGCCTGGTCTCTCCACCTCCTTACTCCCTACACAGGGCTCTGGCTAGTCTCTCCTACATCCTCACTCTTTATACAGCATCCTACCTGGTCTCTCTCACCTCCTCACTCCCTATGCAGGTCTCTGCCTGGTCTCTCCCACCTCCTCACTCCCTACACAGGGCCCTGCCTGGTCTCTCCTAACGCCTAACTCCCTACACAGGTCCCTGACTGGCCTCTCTCACCTCCTCACTCCCTTTACAGGGCCCTGATGATCTCTCCCACCTCCTCACTCCCTAAACAGGGCCCTGCCTGGCCTCTCCCCCATCCTCAATTCACACAGGGCCCTGCCTCCTCTCTCTCACATCCTGACTGCACACACAGGGCCCTAACTGGTCCCTCCCACCTTCTCCATCCCTACACAGGTCTCTGCATGGTTCTCCCACCTCCCCATTCCCTACAAGGGTCTCTGCCTGTTCTCTCCCACCTCTTCAATCCCTAGACAGGGCCCTGCCTCTCCTCTCCCACTTCCTCACTCCCTACTCAGGGCCCTGCCTGGTATTTCTAACCTCCTCAGGCCATACACAGGGCCCTGCCTGATCTCTCCCAAATCCTCACTCCCTACACAGGACTCTGCCTGGTCTCTCCCAACACCTCACTCCCTACAAAGGGCCCTGCCTGGAATCTCCCACCTCCTCACACCCTACCCAGGGTCCTGCCTAGTCAATCCCACCTCCTCACTCCCTACGCAGGGCTCTGCCTGTCCTCTCTCGCCTTCTCACTCCCTATGCAGGACTCTGCCTGGTTCTCCACCTCTTCGCTCCCTACACAGGGCCTTGCCTGGTCTCTCCTACCTCCTCACTCCCTACACAGTTCTCTGCCTGTTCCCTCCCATTCCTCAATCCCTACACAGGTCTCTGGGTGGTCTTTCCCACCTCCTTACTACATACACAGGTGTTAGCCTGTTTTCTCCCTCCTCCTCACTCCCTACACAGGGCCCTGATGTTCTCTCGCACCTGCTCACTCCCTAAACAAGCCACTGCCTGGTCTCTCCACCTCCTTACTCCCTCCACAGGGCCCTGCCTGGTCTCTCCCACCTCCTCACTCCCTACACAGGGCCATGCCTGGCCTCTCCCACCTCCTCGCTCCCTACACAGGGCTCTGCCTGGTCTCTATCACCCCCTCACTCCCTACACAGGGTCCTGCCTTACCTCTCCCACCTCCTCAGTCCCTGCACTGTGTTTCTGGCTGTTATCTCCCTTCTTCTCACTCCCTACACAGGGCTGTGCTTGTTCTCTCCCATCTCCTCACTCCCTATACAGGGCCCTGCCTGGTGTATCCCATCTGCTCACTCCCTGCACAGGGCCCTGATGATCTCTCCTACATCCTCACTCCCTACACAGGGCCCTGCCTGGCATCTCCACCTCCTTACTCCCTACACACGGACCTGCCTGGTCTCTCCCACATCCTCACTCTGTACACAGGGTCCTACCTGGTCTCTCCCACCTCCTCACTCCCTACACAGGGCCCTGCCTGGTCTCTCCTAACACCTCACTTCCTACACAGGGCTCTGCCTGATCTCTCCCACATCCTGACTCCCTACTCAGGTATCTGGGTGGTCTCTCCCAACTCCTCACTGTGTATGCAGGGCCTTATCTGTTCTCTATCACCTCCTCACTCCCTACACAGGGCCCTGATGGTCTCTCCCACCTCCTCACTCCCTACACAGGGTCCTGCCTGGTCTCTCCCACTTCCTCAATCCCTACACAGGTCCCTGACTGGTATCTCCACCACCTTACTTCCTACACACAGCCTTGTCTGTTCTCTTCCACATCCTCACTCTGTACACAGGGTCCTACCTGGTCTCTCTCACCTCATCACTCCCTACACAGGGCCCTGCCTGGTCTCTCCTAACACCTCACTCCCTACACAGGGCTCTGCCTGGCCTCTCCCACCTCCTCACTCCCTACACAGGGCCCGGCCTGGTCTCTCCTTCTTCTCAATCCCTACACAGGTCTCTGCCTCTTCTCTCCAAGATACTCACTCCCTACACTGGGCCCTGCCAGGTCTCTCCTACCTCCTCAGTCCCTTCACAGGTCTTTGCCTGGTCTCTCCCACATCTCTGCCTCTTCTCTCCTGCATCCTCACTCCCAACATAGGGCCCTGCCTGGTCTCTCCCACCTTCTCACTCCCTACACAGGACGCTGCCTGGCCTCTCCTACCTCCTCAGGACCTACACAGGTCCCTGCCTGGTCTCTTCCAGCTCCTCACTCCCTACACAGGTGTCTGCCTGGATTCTCCCACCTCCTCACTCTCTACACAGGGCCCTGCCTGATCTCTGGCACATTCTCACTCCCTACACAGGACCTGTGTGGTCTCTCCCAACACCTCACTCCCTACACAGGGCCCTGCCTGGATGCTCTCTCCCCCTCACACCCTGCACAGGGTCCTGCTTGGTCTCTCCCACCTCATCACTCCTTACACCGGGCCTGCCTGGTCTCTCCCATCTCCTCACTCCCTATACTTGGCTCTGCCTGGTCTCTCCCATCTCCTCACTCCCTAAGCAGGACTCTGCCTGGGTCTCCCTCTTCTTCACTCCCTACACAGGGCCCTGTCTGGTGTCTCCCATCTTCTCTATGCACAGAGCCCTGCCTGGTCTGTCCCACCTCCTCACTCCCTACACTCTTCTCTGCCTGTTCTCTCCCACCTCCTAACTCCCTGCACAGGGCCCTGCCTGGTCCCTCCCATATCCTTACTCCATACAGGGACATGCCTGATCTCTGGCCAACTCACTCCCTACAGAGGGCCCTTCCTGGTCTCTCCCATCTCCTCACTCCCTATGCAGGTCTCTGAATGGTTCTCCCACCTCTTCACTCCCTACACAGGGCCCTGCCTGCTCTCTACCATCTTCTCAATCCCTACACAGGTTTCTGCCTATTCTCTCCCACCTCCTCACTCCCTACACAGGTCTCTGCCTGGCCTCTCCCACTTCCTCACTCCCTACACAGGTCCCTGCTTCGTCTCTCCCACCTCATCACTCCTTACACAGGGCCCTGCCTGGTCTCTCCTACATTCTCACTCTTTACACAGCATCCTACCTGGTCTCTCTCACCTCCTCACTCCCTATGCAGGTCTCTGCCTGGTCTCTCCTAAGGCCTAACTCCCTACTCAGGTCCCTGCCTGACCTCTCCCACCTCCTCACTCCCTAGACATGGCCGTGCCTGGTTGCTCCCAGCCCCTCACTCCCTACTCAGGGCCCCGCCTTTTCTCTCCCACCTCCTCCATCCCTGTAAAGGTCTCTGCCTGCTCTGTCCCACCTCCTTACTCCCTACAGAGTTCTCTGCCTGTTCTCTTCCACATCCTCACTCCTTACACAGGGCCCTTCCTGGTCCCTCCCACCTCCTCACTTCCTACACCTGTCCCTGCCTGGTCTCTTCCATCTCCTCTCTCCCTACTCAGGGCCCTGCCTGGTCTCACCCACCTCCTCACTCCCTACAAAGGTCTCTGTCTGGTCTCTCAGCTCTTCACTCCCTACACAGGTTTCTGTCTCTTTTGTCCCACCATCTTACTCCCTATACAGTGCCCTGCCTGGTCTCTCACTCTCTATACAGGGCCCTGCATGGTCTCTCCCACCTCCTGACTCCCTTCACAGTGCCCAGCGTAGTCCCTCCCACCTCCTCACTCCCTACACAGGTTAGGGTTTAGGGTTTACTTTAGTGTTAGGGTTATGGTTCGGGATCGGGTTTAGGGGTTAAGGTTAGGTTTTAGGGTTTAGTGTTCGAGTTTAGGGTCAGGGTCAGTTTTTAGTGTCAGGGTCAGGGTTTATGGTCAGGGTTTAGGGTCAGGGTCAGGGTCAGGGTTAGGGGTTAGGGTCAGGGTTAGGTTTAGGGTTTGTTTTTATGGTTAGGGTTTAGGGTTTAGGATTAGGGTTGGGGTAAGGTTAGGGCTATGTGTTAGGGCTAGGGGTTAGAGTTTAGTGTTTAGTGATAGAGTTTAGGGTCAGGGTCAGAGTCAGTGTTTAGTGTCAGGGTCAGAGTTTAGGGTCAGGGTTAGGGTCACGGTCAGGGTTAGGGTCATGGTCAGGGTTTAGGGTCATTGTCACGGTTTAGGGTCAGGGTCTGGGTCAGGGTTAGGGGTTAGAGTCAGGGTTAGGTTTAGGGTTTGGGTTTAGGGTTAGGATTTAGGGTTAGGGCTAGGGTTAGTTTTAGAGGTTAGAGGTTAGGGTTAGGGTTAGGGCTAGGGCTAGGGCTTGGTGTTAGGGCTAGGTCTAGGGCTAGGGTTTTAGGGCTAGAGTTTAGGGTTAGGGTTAGGGTTTTGGGTTAGGCTGATGGTTAGAGTTTAGGGTTAGGGTTCATGGTTAGTGTTAGGGTTAGTGTTAGGGTTTAGGGTTAGGGTTAGGGTTTAGGGTTAGCAGTTAGTGTTAGGGTTAGTGTTCAGGGTTAGGGTTTGGGTTTAGGGTTAGCGGTTAGTGTTAGGGTTAGTGTTCAGGGTTAGGGTTAATGTTTAGGGTTAGGTTTTAGGGTTCGAGTTAGTGTTAGGGTTAGGGCTAGGGCTAGGACTTGGGCTAGGGCCTAGGGCTAGGGCTAGTGATATGGTTTGTGTTTAGGGTTCGGGTTTGGGTTCACGTTAGGCTTCGGTTTAGGATTTGGGTTAGGGTTTTGGGTAAGGGTTATTGTTAGGTTCAGGGCTATTGTAAGGGTTAGGTTTAGGGTTACAGGTGGACTAGCGTTATGATTAAAGTTTAAGTTTAGGGTTTGGGTTAGGTTTAGATTTAGGGTTAGGGTTTGGATGAAGTTTACGATATGGTGAGTGTTATTTTTAAGGTTAGGTCTAGAGTTTGGGTTCGTGTTCAGGTTAGTGTTAAGGTTAGGTTTAGCGTTTGGATTAGGGTTAGGGGTTATGTTTGGGGGTAGGGTTATGTTTAGATTTAGGGTTAGTGTGAAGTTTAGGTTAAGGGTGAGGGTTACAGTTAGGGTTAGGGTAAGGGTGAGGGTTAGGGTCAGAGTTATTGTAAGGGTTAGGTTTAGGGTACTACAGGTGGGCCAAGGTTAAGTTTAGGGTTTGATTTAGGGGTAGGGTTAGGGTTAAAGTTAGGGTGAGCTTTAGCTTAGGGATAGGGTGAAGTTTAAGATAGGCTGAGGGTTAGTTTTAGGGTTATGGTTAAGGTTTGAGTTTGGTTTCAGGTTAGTGTTAAGGTTATGTTTAGGGTTAGGGTTAAGTTTACGGATTCTTTTTAGTTTTAGGGTTAGGGTTAAATTTTAGGTTAGGGTTAAGTTTAGTGTTATGGTTAGGATTAGGGTCACGGTTTGTGCTAGTCTTTGTCGTTTGGGTGAGGGTTAGGTTTAGGGTTCGGGTTGGGTAGGGTTAGGATTCTGGTTATGGTAAGGTGTTAAGGGTTAGAGTTTTAGTTTAGGGTTAGGGTTTGGGTGAGGGTTCCGGTTAGTCATTGTGGTTCTGGTCATGGTTAGGTTTGGTTTAGGGTTAGGGTTAGGTTTATTATTAGGTTTCAGGTTAATGTTAGAGTTAGAGTTAGGGTGAGACTTAGGGTTAAGGTTTGGGTTAGGCTTTGGTGTTAGGGGTTAGGGTTTGGGTTAGGGGTTAGGGTTATCGTTAGGGCTTAGGGGTTCAGGTTAGTGTTAGGGTTAGGAATAGCATTAGGGTTAGGGTTGGGGGATACGGTTAGGGGTTAGGGTGAGGGTTGCGGTTAGTTTTACAGTTAAGGTGAGGGTTTAGGGTAAGTGTTATTCTTAGGGTTAGAGTTAGGGTTAGGTTCAGGGTTAGGGTTAGGTGTAGGGTAAGATTTCGGTTTAGGTTCAGGTTTAGAATTAGAGTTAGTGTTCTATTTAGGATCAAGCTTAGAGTTAGGGTTAGGGTTAGGATTAGGGTTAGGTCTAGGGTTAGGTTCAGGGCTAATGTAAGGCTTAGTTTTAGGGTTTACAGGTGGAGTAGTGTTATGGTTAGAGTTTGGTTTAAGGTTAGGGTTTGGGTTAGGTTTAGGTTTAGGGTGAAGGTTAGGGTTAGTGTTGGATGAACCTTAGGACGGGGTGAGGGTTATTCTTATGATTAGGGCTGAAGTTTGATTTTGTGTTCAGGTTAGTGTTAAGGTTAGTTTTAGGGTTCGGGTTAGTGTTAGGAGTTACGTTTAGGGTTAGTGTTAGGTTTAGGTTCAGGGTTAGAGTGATGTTTAGGTTCATAGTGAGGGTCAAGGTAAGGGTTAGGATTACGGTGAGGATTATACTTAGTGTTAGAGTTTACGTTTAGGGTGTTAGGGTTAGGTTTATGGTTAGGGTAGGGTTAAGTTTAGGGTTAATGTAAGGGTTAGTATTAGATTAGTGTTACTGTTCGTGTTTGGGTTAGGGTTAGGGATAAGTTTAGGGATAGCGGCAGGTTTAGGTTGGGGATTCGGTTAGGGGTTCGGGTGAGGTTTAGTGTTAGGTTTACAGTTAAGGTGAGGGTTTAGGGTAAGTGTTATGGTTAGGGTTAGAGTTAGAGTTAGGGTTAGGGTTAGGGTGAATTTTCAGTTAATAGTGAGGGTTAGGTAAGGGTTAGGGTTAAGGTTAGAGTTAGGATTAAGATTAGTGTTAGGGTTAGGTTTAGGGTTAGGGATAGGATAGGGGTAAGGTTAGGGTTAAGGCTAGGTTTACGGTCAAGGGTACGTCTAGGTTAGGGTTAGGATTAGGTGTAGAGTTAGAGTTAGTGCTAGGGTTTAGGGGTAGGGTTCGGGTCAGGTTTAGAGTTTTTGTTAGTGTTAGGGTTAGGGTAGAGTTAAGGTTAGGGTTAAGTTTAGGGTTAGGGTAAGGGTTATGTTTAGGTCAGGGTTAGGGTTAGGGGTTAGGGATAGGGTTAGGTTTAGGGAAAGGGTTAGGGTTCGTGTGAGGGTTAGTGTTAGATTTACAGTTAAGCTGATGTTTTACAGTGTTACGGTTAGGGTCAGGGTTAGAGTTAGAGTTAGGGTTAGGGCTAGACTGAGGGGATAGTTTAGGGTTAGGTTTAATTTTAGAATACTATCTCTCTATGTAGATGTATAGGGTGAAAGTTAAGTTAAGATTAGCGTTAGGGTAAATATTAGAGTTAGGTGTTTGGGTTAAGGTTAGGATCAGGTTAGGGTTAAGTTTAGGGTTAGTGTTAGTGTCAGGGTTAGGTTTTGGTGTTTGGGTTAATGTTAGGGTTAGCTTTAGGGTTAGGGTTTAGTTTAAGGTTAGGGTCAGGGTGCAGTTTAAGTTAAGTGTGAGGGTTGAGCTTAGGGTTAGTGTTAGGGGTTAGGGTTAGGGTTAAGGTTAGGATTAGGATTAGGGTTAAGATTAGTTTTAGGGTTAGGGTAAGTGTTACGGTTAAGTCATGGTTAGGTTTAGGGCTAGGTAAAGGTTAGAGATAAGATTAGGTTAAGGGTAGGGTTTAGGTTTAGATGTTAGTGTGAGGGTTAGTGCTAGGTTTCCATTTAAGCTGAGTGTGTAGGGTAAGTTTTAGGGTTAGGATTAGGGTTAGAGATAGATTTAGGGTCAGGGTTAGGATTATGTTTACGGTTAGGGTTAGGTATATGGTTAGGATTAGGGTTAGGGTCAGGGTTGGGGAGATTTAGTATTATGTTTAGTTTTAGGGCTAGGGTTAGGGTGAAGTTTATGTTAAGCGTGAGGGTTAGGGTTAGGGTTAGGGGTAAGGGTTCAGGTTAGGGTCAGGGTTAGGGTTTGCGTTAGGTTTAGGGTTAGCTTTAGTTTTGGTTAGGGTTAGGATTTGAATGAAGTTAGGGTAGGTTTAGGGTTATGGGTAGGGTGAAATTTTGGTTAGAGTTATTGTTCGGGGTTAGGGTTAGGTTTGAGTTTATCGTAGGGTTAAAGTTAGGGTTAAGGTTAGGTTAGGGTTATGGTCAGGGTTAGGATTAGGATTAAGTTTAGGGTGAGGGTTAGGGTCCGAGTTATTGTAAGGGTTAGTTTTAGGGTTACAGGTGGGCCAAGGTTAAGGTTAGGGTTAGGTTTAGGGGTAGGGATAGGTTTAGAATTAGGTTAACATAAACTTCACCCTAACCCTAGCCCTAAAACTAAACATAATTAGAATTAGGGTGAGCTTTAGGTTAGGGATAGGGTGAAGTTTAAGTTAGGGTGAGGGTTAGGGTTAAGGTTATGGCTAAGGTTTGGGTTAGTTTTCAGGTTAGTGTTAAGGTTGTGTTTCGTGTTAGGGTTAAGTTTACGGGTTCTGTTTAGTTTTAGGGTTAGGGTTATGTTTAAGGTTAGGGTTAAGTTTAGTGTTACAGTTAGGGTTAGGGTTACGTTTTGTGTTAGGCGTTGTGGTTGGGGTGAGGTTTAGGTTTAGGGTTAGGGTTGGGTAGGGTTAGGATTATGGTTACGGTAAGGTGTTAGGTGTTAGAGGTGTAGTTTAGGGTTAGGGTTTGGGTGAGGGTTCCGGTTAGGCATTGTGGTTCTGGTCATGGTTAGGATTGGTTTAGGGTTAGGGTTAGGTTCATGATTAGGTTTCGGGTTAGTGTTAGAGTTAGAGTTCGGGTGAGAGCTACCTTTAAGGTTAGGGTTAGGTTTTGGTGTTATGGGTTAGGTTTGGGGTTAGGGTTAGGGTTATCATTAGGGCTTAGGTGTTCAGGTTAGTGTTAGGGTTAGGGATAGCATTAGGGTAAGGGTTGTGGGATACCGTTAGGGGTTAGAGTGAGTGTTACGGTTAGTTTTACATTTAAGGCGAGGGTTTAGGATAAGTGTCCCGATTATCGTTAGACATAGAGTTAGGGGTAGGTTTACGTTTAGGGTTAGGTGTAGGGTAAGATTTAGCTTTAGTTTCAGGTTTAGGGGTAGAGTTAGTGTTCTATTTAGGGTCAAGGTTAGAGTTCGGGTTAGGGTTAGGATTAGGTCTAGGGTTAGGATTAGGTTTAGGGTTAGGTTGAGGGGTATTTTAAGGGTTAGGTTTAGGGTTACAGGTGGACTAGCATTATGGTTAGAGTTAGATTTAATGTTAGGGGTTGGGTTAGGTTTAGGTTTAGGTTTAGGACTAAGGTTAGCGTTAGGGTTTGGATGAAGTTTAGGATAGGGTGAGGGTTATTTTTAGGGTTAGGGCTAGACTTTGGGTTTGTGTTCATGTTAGTGCTAAGGTTAGGTTTAGGGTTCAGGTTAGGGTTAGTGGTTATGTTCAGATTAGGTTTAGGTTTAGGGTTAGTGTGAAGTTTAGGTTAAGGGTGAGGGTTAGGATAAGGGTTTGCATTAGGGTTTGGATTCTAGTTAGTGTTAGAGTTTAGGTTTAGGGTGTTAGGGTTAGGTTTATGGTTAGGGAAGGGTTAAGTTTAGGGTTAATGTTAGGGTTAGCGTTAGATTAGGGTTACTGTTCGTCTTCGGGTTAGGGTTAGGGATAATGTGAGGGATAGATAGCATTAGGTTTAGGGTTGGGGATACGGTTAAGGGTTAGGTTTAGGTTTACTTTGAAGGTGAAGGTTTAGGGTAATTGTTATGGTTAGGGTTAGAGTTAGAGTTAGGCTTATGGTTAGGGTGAAGTTTCAGTTAATAGTCAGGGTTAGGGTTAAGGTTAGAGTTATGCTTAAGGTTAGTGTCAGGGTTAGGTTGAAGGTAGGGGTAAGGTTAGGGTTTAGGCTAGGTTTATGGTAAAGGGTAGGGCTAGGTTAGGATTAGGGTTAGGTTTAGAGTTAGAGTTAGTGCTAGGGTTTAGGCTTAGGGTTAGGGTCAGGTTTAGAGTTATTGTGAGGGTTAGGGTTAAGTTCGAGTTAAGGTTAGTGTTAAGTTTAGGGTTAGGGTAAGGGTTAGGATTAGGTCAAGGTTAAGGTTAGGATTAGGGATAGGGGTAGGATTAGGGAAAGGGTTAGCGATTCATGTGATGGTTAGTGTTAGGTTTACAGTTTAGCTGATGTTTTAGAGTGTTATGGTTAGGGGTATGGTTAGAGTTAGGGTTAGGGTTAGGTTTAGGGTTAGGGCTAGACTGAGGGGATAGTTTAGGGTTAGGTTTAGTTTCAGGTTAGGCTTAGGCTTACGTTTAGGGTGAAGCATACGTTAAGGATGAGGGTTAGGACTAGTGTTAGCGTTACGTGTTTGCGTTAAGGTTAGGGTTAGATTTAGGGTTAGTATTAGGGTCAGGTTTACGTGTTTGGGTTAATGCTAGGGTCAGGTTTAGGCTTAGGTTTAGGGTTAGGGTTAGGGTTCAGTTTAGGGTTAGTGTTAGGGTGCATTTAAAGTTAAGGGCGAGTGTTGAGCTCAGGTTAGCGTTAGGTGTTAGGGTTAGGGTTAAGGTTAGGATTAGGTTTAGGGTTAAGTTTAGGTTTATGCTTAGGTTTAGAGTACATGTTAGGGTTAAGTCATTGTTAGGTTTAGGGCTAGGTTAAGGTTAGAGATAGGGTTAGGTTAAGGGTTGGGGTTAGGTTTAGATGTTAGGGTGAGGGTTAGTTCTAGGTTTCCATTTAAGCTGAGTGTGTAGGGTAAGTTTTAGGGTTAGGATTAGGGTTAGGGTTAGAGTTAGGTTCAGGTTTGGGTTAGGTTTATGGTTAGGATTAGGGTTAGGGTCAGGGTTAGGCGGAGATTTAGTGTTATATTTAGTTTTAGGGTTAGAGTTAGGGTGAAGTTTATGTTAAGCGTGAGGGTTAGGGTTAGGGGTTAGGGTTCAGGTTATGGTCCGGGTTAGGGTTAGGTTTACATTTAGGGTTAGGTTTAAGTTTAGTTTTATTTTTGGTTAAGGTTAGGGTTTGAATGAAGTTAGGGGAGGTTTAGGGTCATGGTTAGGGTGAATTTTGGTTAAGAGTGAGGGCTCGGTTTAGGGTTAGGGTTAGGTTTACGTTTAAGGGTAGGCTTAGGCTAAGGATTAGGGTTAGAGTTAGGGTTAGGGGTTCGTGTTTCAGTTTGGTTTACGGTAGAGTTATATTTAGGGTTAAGATTAGGGTTAGGGTAAGAGTTAGAGTTACGTTTACACTTAAGATGAGGGTTTTGGGTAAGTGTTAGGATTAGGCTTAGTGCTAGGGTTAGGGTTAGAGTTAGGGTTAGGAGTTAGGGTTTGGTTTAAGATTATGGTAGGGTTAAGGTTAGGTTAGGGTAAGGTTAGGTTAGGGTTAGGATTAGCATTAGGTTTAGGGCGAAGGATAGGATCAGAGTTATTGTAAGGGTTTGGATGAGGGTTACAGGTTGGCCAAGGTTAAGGTTAGGGTTAGGTTTAGGGTTAAAGTTAGGGTTAGCTTTAGGATAGAGATAGGGTGAAGTTTAAGATAGGGTGCGGGTTAGGTTTAGGGTTATGGCTAAGGTTTGCGTTAGTTTTCAGGTTATTGTTAAGGTTATGTTTAGGGTTAGGGTTAAGTTTACAGGTTCTGTTTAGTTTTAGGGTCAGGTTTAGATATTAGGTTAGGGTTATTTACAGTGTTACTGTTAGGGTTAGGGTTATGGTTTGTGTCAGGCGTTGTGGTTGGGATGAGGGTTAGGTTTAGGGTTAGGTTTGGTTAGGGTTAGGATTATGGTTATGGTAATGTGTTAGGAGTTAGAGGTGTAGTTTAGGGTTAGGGTTTGGGTGAGGGTTTTGGTTAGGCATTGTGGTTCTGGTCATGGTTAGGTTTGGTTTAGGGTTAGGGTTAGATTTATGATTCGGTTTCGGGTTAGTGTTAGAGTTAGGGTGAGAGTTAGGGTTAAGGTTTGGGTTATGCTTTGGTGTTATGCGTTAGGGTTTGATTTCAGGTTCGGGTTATCCTTAGGGCTTAAAGGTTCAGGTGAGTGTTAGGGTTAGGCTTAGGGATAGCTTTAGGGTTAGGGTTCGGGGTACAGTTAGGGGTTAGGTTGAGGGTTATGGTTAGTTTTACAGTTAAGGTGAGTGTTCAGGGTAAGTGTTATGGTTATGGTTAGAGTTAGGGTTAGGGTTCGGGTGAAGTTTCAGTTAATAGTGAGGGTTACGCTAAAAGTTAGGGTTAATGTTAGAGTTAGGGTTAAGGTTAGCGTTAGTGTTAGGTTTAGGGTAGGTAAGGTTAGGGTTAAGACTAGGTTTACGGTAAAGGGTTGGGCTGGGTTAGGGTTAGGGTTAGGTTTAGAATTATACTTAGTGCTGAGTTTAGGGTTAGGGTTAGGGTCAGGATTCGAGTTATTGTTTGGTTTAGGTATAGGTAGAGTTAAGGTTAGGTTTAAGTTTAGGTTTGGGGAAGGGTTAGGTTTACGTCAGCGTTAGGTTTAGGATTAGGGATCGGGTTAGGGTTTGTGAAAGGGTTAGGGGTTCGTCTGAGGGTAAGTGTTAGGTTTACAGTGAAGCTGATGCTTTAGGGTGTTATGGTTAGGGTCATTGTTAGGTTTAGCGTTCGGGCTAGAGTTAGGTGATAGTTTAGGGTTAGGTTTAGTTTTAGGGTTAGGCTTAGGCTTAGGTTTAGGGTGAAGTTTAGGTTAAGGATGAGAGTTATGTTTAGGGTTAGTGTTAGGGTTAGGTGTTTGGGTTAAGGTTAGGGTCAGTTTAGGGTTCGGTTTAGAGTTCGGGTTAGCGTTAGGGTTCGGGTTAGGTGTTTGGGTTAACGTTAGGGTCAGGTTTATGTTTGCGTTTAGGGTTAGTGTTGGGTTCGTTTTAGGGTTAGTGTTTGGGTGAAATTTAAGTTAAGAGTGAGGGTTGAGCTTAGGGTTAGGGGTTAGGGTTAGGGTTAAGGTTAGTTTTAGGTTTAGGTTTAAGATTAGGTTTAGGGTTAGGTTTAGGGTAAGTGTTAGGGTTAAATCATGGTTAGGCTAGGGCACGGTTAAGGTTAGAGATAGGGTCAGGTTAAGGGTTGGGGTTAGGTTTAGATGTTAGGGTGAGGGTTAGTGCTAGGTTTCCATTTAAGTTGAGTTTGTAGGGTAAGTTTTAGGGTTGGATTAGGGTTAGAGTTAGTGTCAGGGTTAGGGTTAAGGTTCGGGTTAGGGTTAGGTTTATGGTTAGGATTTGGGTTACGGTCAGGGTTAGGGGGAGATTTAGTGTTATGTTTAGTTTCAGGGTCAGGGTTAGGGTGAAGTTTAGGTTAAGGATGAGGGTTAGGGTTAGGTTTAGTGTTAGGGTTAGGTGTTTGGGTTAAGGTTAGGGTCAGGTTAGGGTTAGGGTTAGGGTTAGGCTTACTGTTAGGGTTAGGTGTTTGGGTTAATGTTAGAGTCAGGTTTAGGGTTAGGTTTAGAGTTAGGATTAGGTTTTGGTTTAAAGTTGGAGTTCGGGATAGGGTGAAGTTTAATTTAAGGGTGAGGGTTGAGCTTAGGGTTTGGGGTAGGGGTTAGGGTTCAGGTTAGGATTAGGTTTAAGGTTAAGGTTAGGTTTAGGGTCAGGTTTAGGGTAAGTGTTAGGATTAAGTCATGTTTAGGTGTAGGTCTAGGATAAGGTTAGAGATAGGGTTAGGTTAAGGGTTGGGTTTAGGTTTAGATGTTAGGGTGTGGGTTAGTGGTAGGTTTCCATTTAAGCTGAGTGTGTAGGGTAATTTTTATGGTTAGGATTAAGGTTAGAGTCAGGGTCAGGGTCAGGGTTAGGGTTAAGTTTAGGGTTAGTTTTATACTTAGGATTGGGTTAGGTTCATGGTCGGGGGAGATTTAGTGTTATGTTTAGTTTTAGGATAGGGTTAGGGTGAAGTTGACGTTAAGCGTGCGGGTTAGGGTTAGGGCTAGGGGTTATTGTTCAGATTAGTGTCAGGGGTAGGGTTAGGGATAGGTTTAGGGTTTGTTTTAGTTTTGTTTAAGGTTAGGGTTTGAATAAAGTTAGGGTAGGTTTAGGGTTATGGTTAGGTCTGGGCTAAGGATTAGGGTTAGAGTTAGGGTTAGGGGTGTTTTGGTTAGGTTTAGGGTAGGGTTTTATTTAGGGTTAGGGTAAGAATTAGAGTTACGTTTACAGTTAAGGTGAAGGTTTTGGGTATGTGTTACGGTTAGGGTTAGGGTTAGAGTTAGGATTAGGGTTTAGGGTTAGGTTTAATTTTATGGTAGGGTTAAAGTTAAGGTTAAGGTTAGGTTAGAGTTAGGGTAGGGTTAGGATTAGGATTAGGTTTAGGGTGAGGTTTAGGGTCAGAGTTATCGTAAGGGTTAGGTGTAGGGTGACTGGTGGGCCAAGGTTAAGGTTAGTGTTAGGTTTAGGGGTAGGGTTAGGGTTAAAGTTAGGGTTAGCTTTAGGTTAGGGATATTGTGAAGTTTAAGATAGGGTGTGGGTTAGGGTGAGGGTTATGGCTAAAGGTTTGGGTAAGTTTTCAGGTTATTGTTAAGGTTACGTTTAGGGTTAGGGTTAAGTTTATGGGTTATGTTTAGTTCTGGGTTAGGGTTAGATTTTAGGTTAAGGTTAAGTTTAGTGTTACGGTTATGGTTAGGGTTACGGTTTGTTTTAGGCGTTGTGGTTGGGTTGAAGGTTAGTTTTAGCGTCAGGGTTGAGCAGGCTTAGGATTATGGTTAGGATAAGGTGTTAGGGGTTAGAGGTGTAGTTTATGGTTAGGGTTTCGGTGAGGGTTCTGGTTAGGCATTTTGGTTCTGGTCATGGTTAGGTTTGGTTTAGGGTTAGGGTTAGGTTTATGATTAGGTTTCGGGTTAGTGTTAGATTTAGGGTGAGTGTTTGGTTTAAGGTTTGGGTTAGGCTTTGGTGTTAGGGGTTTGGTTTGGGTTAGGGTTATCGTTAGGGCTTAGGGTTTCAGGTTAGTGTTAGGGCTAGCATTAGGGTTAGTGTTGAGGGATACGTTTAGGGGTTCTGGTGAGGGTTACGGTTAGTTTTACAGTTAAGGTGAGGGTTTAGGGCAAGTCTTATGATTAGGGTTAGAGTTAGAGTTACGGTTAGGTTTAGGGTTAGGTTTAGCTGTAGGGTAAGATTTAGGTTTACTTTCAGGTTCAGGGTGAGAGGTAGTGTTCTATTTAGGGTCAAGGTTAGAGTTAGGTTTAGGATTCGGTCTAGGGTTAGGATTAGGATTAGTTTTAGGGTTAAGTTCAGGGCTATTGAAATGCTTAGGTTTAGGGTTACAGGTGGACTAGCATTCTACTTAGAGTTAGGTTTAAGCTTAGGGTTTGGGTTAGGTTTAGGTTTACACTTAAGATTAGGATTAGGGTTTGGATGAAGTTTAGGATAGGGTGAGGGTTATTTTTATGGTTTGGGCAAAGTTTGGTTTTGTGTTCAGCTTAGTGTTAAGGTTAGGTTTAGGGTTCGGTTTTGGGTTAGGGGTTATGTTTAGGGTTTGGGTTACGCTTTGGTTTAGGGTTAGTGTGAAGTTTAGGTTAAGGGTGAGGGTTAGGATAAAGGTTAGGATTAGGTTTATGGTAAGGTGTTAGTGGTTAGAGGTGTAGTTTAGGGTTAGGGTTTGGGTGAGGGTTCCGGTTAGGAATTGTGGTTCTGGTCATGGTTGGGTTTGGTTTAGGTTTATGATTAGGTTTCGGGTTAGTGTTAGAGTTAGGGTGAAAGTTAGGGTTAAGGTTTGGATTAGGCTTTGGTGTTAGGGGTTAGGGTTTGTGTTAGAGTTAGGGTTATCGTTAGGGCTCAGGGGTTTCAGGTTAGTTTTAGGGTTAAGGTTAGGGATTGCATTAGGGTTAGGTTTGGGGGATACAGTTAGGGGTTAGGGTGAGGGTTACGGTTAGTTTTACAGTTAAAGTGTGGGTTTAGGATAAGTGTTATGATTAGGGTTAGAGTTGGAGTTATTTTTAGGTTTAGGGTTAGGTGTAGGGGAAGATTTAGGTTTAGGTCCAGGTTTAGGGTTAGAGTTAGTGTTCTCTTTAGGGTCAAGGGTGCAGTTAGGGTTAGGTTAGGATTAGGTCTAGGGCTAGGATTAGGTTTAGGGTTAATTTCAGGGCTATTGTAAGGGTTAGGTTTAGGGTTACAGATGGACTAGGGCTATGGTTAGAGGTAGGTTTAAGGTTAGGGCTTGGGTTAGGTTTAGGTTTAAGGTAGTGTTAGAGTTTGGATGAAGTTTAGGATAGGGTGAGGGTTATTTTTATGGTTAGGGCTAGAGTTTGGGTTTGTGTTCAGGTTAGCTTTAAGGCTAGGGTTCAGGTTAGGGTTAGGGGTTATGTTTAGGGTTAGGGTTATGTTTTGGTTTAGGGTTAGTGTGAAGTTTAGGTTAAGGGTGAGGGTTAGGATAAGCGTTAGAATTAGGGTTAGGATTATAGTTAGTGTTAGAGGTTAGATTTAGGATGCTAACTTTAGGTTTATGGTTAGGGTTGGGTTAATGTTAGAGTTAGGGTTAGATTAGGTTTAATGTTCGTGTTTGGGTTAGGGATAGGGTTAGGGATAGCATTAGGTTTAGGGTTGGGGATACGGTTAGGGGTTAGGGTGAGGGTTGTGGTTAGGGTGTGGGTTAGGGTTAGGTTTACAGTTAAGGTGAGGGTTTAGGGTAAGTGTTATAGTTAGGGTTCGAGTTAGGGTTTGGGTTAGGTTTAGGGTGAAGTTTCAGTTAATAGTCAGGGTCAGGGTAAGGGTTAGGGTTAAGATTACAGTTAGGGTTAAGTTTAGTGTTAGGGTTAGGGTTAGGGTAGGGGTAAGGTTAGGGTTAAGGCTAGGTTTACGGTAAAGGGTAGGGCTAGGTTAGGGTTAGGTTTAGAGTTAGAGCTAGTACTAGGGTTTAGGGTAAGAGGTAGGGTCAGGTTTAGAGTTTTTGTTAGTTTTAGGGTGGAGTTAAGGTTAAGCTTAGCGTTAGGGTAAGTGTTAGGTTTAGGTCAGGGTTAAGGTTAGGATTAGGGATAGGGTTAGGGTTAGGGAAAGGGTTAGGTGTTCGTGGGAGGGTTAGTGTTAGGTTTACACTTAAGCTGATGGTTTACAGTGTTACGGTTAGGTCGGGGTTGTAGTTAGGGTTAGGATGAGGTTTAAGTTTAGGGCTATATTTAGGGGATAGTTTAGGGTTAGGTTTAGATTTAGGGTTAAGGTTAGGCTTAGGTTTATCTTGAAATTTATGTTAAGGATGAGGGTTAGGGTTAGCGTTAGGGTTAGGTGTTTGGGTTAAGGTTAGGGTTAGGTTTAGGGTTTGGGTTAGGGTTAGGTGTTTCGGTTAATGTTAGGGTCAGGTTTAGGGTAAGGGTTAGGGTTCGGTTTAGGATCAGGCTTAGGGTTAGGATTAGAATTAGGGTTAGTGGTTAGGGTTAGGCTTAGGGTTAAGGTTAGGTTTAGGCTAAAGATCAGGATTTGATTTCGAGTTAGGTGTTAGTGTTTCGGTTAGGTTTAGGGTAGGGTTATATTTAGGGTTAGGTTAAGAGTTAGATTTATGTTTACAGTTACGGTGAGGGTTTTGGGTAAGTGTTACATTTAGGGTTAGGGTTAGGTTTAGGGCTAGGGCTAGGGTTAGGTTTAGATTTCGGGTTACCGGTTAGGGTTAGGTTCAAGTTTATGGTAGGGTAAAGTTAGGGTTAAGGTTTGGTTAGGGTTAGGGTCAGGGTTAGGATTAGGATTAGGTTTAGGGTGAGGGTTAGGGTCAGAGTTATTGTAAGGGTTAGGTTTGGGGTTACAGGTGGGCCAAGGTTAAGGTTAGGGTCAGGGTTAAAGTTAGGGTGTGCTTTAGATTAGGGATAGGGTGAAGTTTAAGATAGGGTGAGGGTTAGGGTTATGGCTAAGGTTTGCTTGAGTTTTCAGGTTAGTGTTAAGGTTATGTTTAGGGTTAGGAATAAGTTTATGGGTTCTGTTTACTTTTAGGGTTGGGGTAGATTTTAGGTTAGGGTTAAGTTCAGTGTTACGGTTAGGGTTAGGTTTACGGTTTGTGTTAGGCATTGTGGTTGGTGTGAGGATTAGGTTTAGGATTAGGGTTGGGTAGGGTTAGGATTCTGGTTATGGTAAGGTGTTAGGGATTAGAGGAGTAGTTTTGGGTTAGGGCTTGGGTGAGGGTTCCGGTTAGGCATTGTGGTTCTGGTCATGGTTAGGTTTGGTTTAGGGTTAGGGTTAGTTTTATGATTAGGTTTAGGGTTAGTGTTAGAGTTAGGGTTAGGCTTTGGTGCGAGGGGTTAGGTTTTGGGTTAGGGTTAGGGTTATCGTTAGGGCTTAGGTTTTCAGGTGAGTGTTAGGGTTAGGGTTAGGGATAGCATTAGGGTTAGCTTTTGGAGGTACGGTTAGGGTTAGGTGAGGGTTACAGTTAGTATTGCAGTTAAGGTTAGGTTTTAGGACAAGTGTTAGGATTAGGGTTAGAGTTAGAGTTAGGTTAGGTTTAGGGTTAGGTGCAGGGTAAGTTTTAGGTTTAAGTCCTGGTTTAGGGTTAAAGTTAGTGTTCTATTAGGGTCAAGTTTAGAGTTCGGGTTAGGTTTAGGATTAGGTCTATTGTTGGGCTTAGGATTAGGGTTAGGTTCAGAGCTATTGTAAGGCTTAGGTTTAGGGGTTACAGATGGACTAACTTTACGGTTAGAGTTAGGTTTAAGGTTAGGGTTTGGGCTAGGTTACGTTTACGGTTATGATTAGGGTTAGGATTAATACTATCTCTCTATGCATAGGCTGAGGGTTACTTTTAGGGTTAGGGCTAGAGTTTGGGTTTGTGTTCAGGTTAGTGTTATGGTTAGATTTAGGGTCCAGTTTAGGGTTAGGGGTTATGTTTAGTGTTAGGGTTAGTTTTAGGTTTAGGGTTAGTGTGAAGTTTAGGTTAAGGGTGAGAGTTAGGCTTAGGGTTAGGATTAGGGTTAGTGTTAGACGTTAGGTTTAGGCTGCTAGTTTTAGGTTTATGGTTAGGGTAGGTTTAAGTTTAGGGTGAATGTTAGGGTTAGTGTTAGATTAGGGTTACTGTTCGTGTTAGGGTTACAGTTAGGGTTAGGGATAGCATTAGGTTTAGGGTTAGGAATATAGTTAGGGGTTAGGGTGAGGGTTGGGGATATGGTGAGGGTTAGGTTTAGGTTTACAGTTAAGGTGAGGGTTTAGGGTAATTGTTATGGATAGGGTTAGAGTTAGGGTCATGGTGAAGTTTCAGTTAATAGTGGGGTTCAGGGTTAATGTTAGATTTAGGGTTAAGGTTAGTGTTAGGGTTAGGTTTAGGTTAGGGTTAAGGTAGCGGTCAGGTTAGGGTTAAGACTAGGTTTACGGTAAAGTGTAAGGCTAGGTTAGGGTTAGGTTTAGAGTTAGTGCTAGGCTTTAGGGTTAGGGTTAAGGTCAGGTTTAGAGTTATTGTGAGGTTTACGGTTAAGGTTAGGGTAGAGTTAAGGTTAAGGTTAAGTTTAAGGTTAGGGTAAGAGTTAGGTTTACGTCAGGTTTAGGGTTAGGATGAGGGATAGGGTTAGGGTTAGAGAAAGGGTTAGGGTTTCGTGTGAGGATTAGTGTTATGTTTACATTAAGCTGATGTTTTTGGGTGTTACAGTAAGGTTTAGGGTTAGAGTTAGGTTAGGTTTAGAGTTAGGGCTAGAGTATGGTGATAGTGCTTTAGGTTTAGGTTTAGGGTGGAATTTAGGTTAAGGATGAGGGTTAGGGTTGGGGTAGGTGTTTGGATTAATGTTAGGGTCAGGTTTAGGGTTTTGGTTTAGAGTTCAGGTTAGATTCAGGGTTAGGGTTAGATTTAGGTTTAGGGTTAGGGTTAGGTTTAGTGTTAGTTTAGCTTAGGGTTAGGGTTTGAATGAAGTTAGGGTAGGTTTAGGGTTATGGTTAGGTTGAAATTTTGGTTAAGTGTGAGGGTTTGGTTTCGGGTTAGGGTTAGAGTTAGGGTTAGTGGTTAAGGTTAGGTTTAGGGTTAAGGTTAGGTTTAGGCTAAGCATTAGGGTTAGAGTTAGGGTTAGTGGTTAGTGTTTCAGTTAGGTTTAGGATAGGGTTATAATTAGGGTTAAGTTTAGGGTTACGGTAAGAGTTAGATTTGCGTTTACAGTTAAGGTGAGAGTTTTGCGTAACTGTTATGGTTAGGGTTAGGGCTAGGTTTAGGGTTAGAGTTGGGTTAGGGGTTAGGTTTAGGTTAAGTTTATGGTAGGCTTAAAGTTAGGGTTAAGGTTAGGTTAGGGTTAGGGTCAAGGTTAGGATTAGAATTAGGTTTCGGGCGAGGGTTAGTGTCAGAGTTATTATAAGGGTTAGGTTTAGGGTTACAGATGGGCCAAGGTTAAGGTTAGGGTTAGGTTTAGGGGTAGGATTAGGGTTAAAGTTAGGGTTAGCTTTAGGTTAGGGATAGGGTGAAGTAAAGTAGGGTGAGGGTTAGGGATATGGCTAAGGTTTGGGTTCGTTTTCAGGTTAGTGTTAAGTTTATGTTTAGGGTTAGCGTTAAGTTTATGGGTTCTGTTTAGTTTTAGGGTTAGGGTTAGATTTCAGGTTAGGGTTAAGTTAAGTGTAACAGTTAGGGTTACGATTTCTGTTAGGCACTGTGGTTGGGGTGAGTGTTAGGTTTATGGTTAGGGTGGGGTAGAGTTAGGATTATGGTTATGGTAAGGTGTTAGGGTTTAGAGGTGTAGTTTAGGGTTAGGGTTTGGGTGAGGGTTTCGGTTAGGCATTGTGGTTCTGGTCATGGTTAAGTTTGGTTCAGAGTTAGGGTTAGGTTTATGATTAGGTTTCGGGTTAGTGTTAGAGTTAGGGTGAGGGATAGTGTTAAGGTTTAGGTTAGGTTTTCGTGTTATGTTTTAGGGTTTGCGTTAGGGTTTGCGTTAGAAAGAAAAGAAAATAGCAAGAGGCCTTTTCTCCCCGGCTGCTTTCCCAAGCCCTTCCAGCTAAAACTATGTCGTAGCTCCTCTGGAAGGATCCCTGCACCGCGACGTAGTTTTTCTGAATAAGCCCTGCGTTTGCAAGAGCAAAGGAGGAATTCGTTGCAGGAAAGAGGAAGGAAAGAAAGTTTCTCTCCCTCTGCCTGCTTTGCTCAGAGGACTGGATGAAGTCAGGGAGTTCTCCCTTTCACTGAGAAACGTGCGGGCTGCTGTTGCCTGTGCGCTCTCTTCTTTGCAAAAGAGTCTGCTGTTCCACGCTTTGAACCGTGGAAAGGCGCCGGGCTCTGCTAAGATTTCCCCCGGCGCTTCGTTTGCCCTGGGCCAAAGCGAGCCTTCACAATAGCTGAACGCTAACACTGCATACTCGTTCCACTTCCAGAACAGGGCTACCGCGAGGCAGTTCTCCGGGGGAAAACGGCCCTTCGCGAAGGGCAGATCTGCTGAGCTCACTGCGGGAAAGCGAAAGCAAAGGACGCTTTTCTCCCTCTAACCGCTTTCGTCAGAGGAACGGGGGAAGTGACAGTGTTCTTTCTCTCACTGAGATACACACAATCTGACGTTGCCTGTGAGCTCCGTTGCTGGCAAAGAACTGAAACTGACATACATTCCTGTGGGGAAACACAGGGCTTTGCTAGGATTTCTCCAGGCAGTCTGTTTTCCCTGGGCCTCGCTGTAGCAACACTATCTCGCCAGGGCAACACTGCATGGGATTTCCTCTGCCAGGAGAGAGCTGCTGCTTTGTAGTTTGTGCTGGGAAACCTTGCTTTGGCAAGTGCCAATTGACCGCATTCAGGCAGAAAGAAAAGAGAATCGCAAGAGGCCTTTTCTCCCCGGCTGCTCTGCCAAGCCCTTCCAGCTAAAACTATGCCGTTGCTCCTCTGGAAGGATCCTTGCACCGCGACGTAGTTTTTCAGAAGAAGCCTTGCGTTTGCAAGAGCAAAGGAGGAATTCGTTGCAGGAAAGAGGAAGGAAAGAAAGTTTCTCTCCCTCTGCCTGCTTTGCTCAGAGGACTGGATGAAGTCAGGGAGTTCTCCCTTTCACTGAGAAACGTGCAGGCTGCTGTTGCCTGTGCGCTCTCTTCTTTGCAAAAGAGTCTGCTGTTCCACGCTTTGAACCGTGGAAAGGCGCCGGGCTCTGCTAAGATTTCCCCCGGCGCTTCGTTTGCCCTGGGCCAAAGCGAGCCTTCACAATAGCTGAACGCTAACACTGCATACTCGTTCCACTTCCAGAACAGGGCTACCGCGAGGCAGTTCTCCGGGGGAAAACGGCCCTTCGCGAAGGGCAGATCTGCCGAGCTCACTGCGGGAAAGCGAAAGCAAAGGACGCTTTTCTCCCTCTAACCGCTTTCGTCAGAGGAACGGGGGAAGTCACAGTGTTCTTTCTCTCACTGAGATACACACAATCTGACGTTGCCTCTGAGCTCCGTTGCTGGCAAAGAACTGAAACTGACATACATTCCTGTGGGGAAACACAGGGCTTTGCTAGGATTTCTCTAGGCAGTCTGTTTTCCCTGGGCCTCGCTGTAGCAACACTATCTCGCCAGGGCAACACTGCATGGGATTTCCTCTGCCAGGAGGGAGCTGCTGCTTTGTAGTTTGTGCTGGGAAACCTTGCTTTGGCAAGTGCCAATTGACCGCATTCAGGCGGAAAGAAAAGAGAATCGCAAGAGGCCTTTTCTCCCCGGCTGCTCTGCCAAGCCCTTCCAGCTAAAACTATGCCGTTGCTCCTCTGGAAGGATCCCTGCACCGCGACGTAGTTTTTCAGAAGAAGCCTTGCGTTTGCAAGAGCAAAGGAGGAATTCGTTGCAGGAAAGAGGAAGGAAAGAAAGTTTCTCTCCCTCTGCCTGCTTTGCTCAGAGGACTGGATGAAGTCAGGGAGTTCTCCCTTTCACTGAGAAACGTGCGGGCTGCTGTTGCCTGTGCGCTCTCTTCTTTGCAAAAGAGTCTGCTGTTCCACGCTTTGAACCGTGGAAAGGCGCCGGGCTCTGCTAAGATTCCCCCGGCGCTTCGTTTGCCCTGGGCCAAAGCGAGCCTTCACAATAGCTGAACGCTAACACTGCATACTCGTTCCACTTCCAGAACAGGGCTACCGCGAGGCAGTTCTCCGGGGGAAAACGGCCCTTCGCGAAGGGCAGATCTGCTGAGCTCACTGCGGGAAAGCGAAAGCAAAGGACGCTTTTCTCCCTCTAAGCGCTTTCGTCAGAGGAACGGGGGAAGTCACAGTGTTCTTTCTCTCACTGAGATACACACAATCTGACGTTGCCTCTGAGCTCCGTTGCTGGCAAAGAACTGAAACTGACATACATTCCTGTGGGGAAACACAGGGCTTTGCTAGGATTTCTCTAGGCAGTCTGTTTTCCCTGGGCCTCGCTGTAGCAACACTATCTCGCCAGGGCAACACTGCATGGGATTTCCTCTGCCAGGAGAGAGCTGCTGCTTTGTAGTTTGTGCTGGGAAACCTTGCTTTGGCAAGTGCCAATTGACCGCATTCAGGCAGAAAGAAAAGAGAATCGCAAGAGGTCTTTTCTCCCCGGCTGCTCTGCCAAGCCCTTCCAGCTAAAACTATGCCGTTGCTCCTCTGGAAGGATCCCTGCACCGCGACGTAGTTTTTCAGAAGAAGCCTTGCGTTTGCAAGAGCAAAGGAGGAATTCGTTGCAGGAAAGAGGAAGGAAAGAAAGTTTCTCTCCCTCTGCCTGCTTTGCTCAGAGGACTGGATGAAGTCAGGGAGTTCTCCCTTTCACTGAGAAACGTGCGGGCTGCTGTTGCCTGTGCGCTCTCTTCTTTGCAAAAGAGTCTGCTGTTCCACGCTTTGAACCGTGGAAAGGCGCCGGGCTCTGCTAAGATTCCCCGGCGCTTCGTTTGCCCTGGGCCAAAGCGAGCCTTCACAATAGCTGAACGCTAACACTGCATACTCGTTCCACTTCCAGAACAGGGCTACCGCGAGGCAGTTCCTCCGGGGGAAAACGGCCCTTCGCGAAGGGCAGATCTGCCGAGCTCACTGCGGGAAAGCGAAAGCAAAGGACGCTTTTCTCCCTCTAACTGCTTTCGTCAGAGGAACGGGGGAAGTCACAGTGTTCTTTCTCTCACTGAGATACACACAATCTCATGTTGCCTCTGAGCTCCGTTGCTGGCAAAGAACTGAAACTGACATACATTCCTGTGGGGAAACACAGGGCTTTGCTAGGATTTCTCCAGGCAGTCTGTTTTCCCTGGGCCTCGCTGTAGCAACACTATCTCGCCAGGGCAACACTGCATGGGATTTCCTCTGCCAGGAGAGAGCTGCTGCTTTGTAGTTTGTGCTGGGAAACCTTGCTTTGGCAAGTGCCAATTGACCGCATTCAGGCAGAAAGAAAAGAGAATCGCAAGAGGCCTTTTCTCCCCGGCTGCTCTGCCAAGCCCTTCCAGCTAAAACTATGCCGTTGCTCCTCTGGAAGGATCCCTGCACCGCGACGTAGTTTTTCAGAAGAAGCCTTGCGTTTGCAAGAGCAAAGGAGGAATTCGTTGCAGGAAAGAGGAAGGAAAGAAAGTTTCTCTCCCTCTGCCTGCTTTGCTCAGAGGACTGGATGAAGTCAGGGAGTTCTCCCTTTCACTGAGAAACGTGCGGGCTGCTGTTGCCTGTGCGCTCTCTTCTTTGCAAAAGAGTCTGCTGTTCCACGCTTTGAACCGTGGAAAGGCGCCGGGCTCTGCTAAGATTCCCCCGGCGCTTCGTTTGCCCTGGGCCAAAGCGAGCCTTCACAATAGCTGAACGCTAACACTGCATACTCGTTCCACTTCCAGAACAGGGCTACCGCGAGGCAGTTCTCCGGGGGAAAACGGCCCTTCGCGAAGGGCAGATCTGCCGAGCTCACTGCGGGAAAGCGAAAGCAAAGGACGCTTTTCTCCCTCTAACCGCTTTCGTCAGAGGAACGGGGGAAGTCACAGTGTTCTTTCTCTCACTGAGATACACACAATCTGACGTTGCCTCTGAGCTCCGTTGCTGGCAAAGAACTGAAACTGACATACATTCCTGTGGGAAACACAGGGCTTTGCTAGGATTTCTCTAGGCAGTCTGTTTTCCCTGGGCCTCGCTGTAGCAACACTATCTCGCCAGGGCAACACTGCATGGGATTTCCTCTGCCAGGAGAGAGCTGCTGCTTTGTAGTTTGTGCTGGGAAACCTTGCTTTGGCAAGTGCCAATTGACCGCATTCAGGCAGAAAGAAAAGAGAATCGCAAGAGGCCTTTTCTCCCCGGCTGCTCTGCCAAGCCCTTCCAGCTAAAACTATGCCGTTGCTCCTCTGGAAGGATCCCTGCACCGCGACGTAGTTTTTCAGAAGAAGCCTTGCGTTTGCAAGAGCCAAGGAGGAATTCGTTGCAGGAAAGAGGAAGGAAAGAAAGTTTCTCTCCCTCTGCCTGCTTTGCTCAGAGAACTGGATGAAGTCAGGGAGTTCTCCCTTTCACTGAGAAACGTGCGGGCTGCTGTTGCCTGTGCGCTCTCTTCTTTGCAAAAGAGTCTGCTGTTCCACGCTTTGAACCGTGGAAAGGCGCCGGGCTCTGCTAAGATTCCCCCGGCGCTTCGTTTGCCCTGGGCCAAAGCGAGCCTTCACAATAGCTGAACGCTAACACTGCATACTCGTTCCACTTCCAGAACAGGGCTACCGCGAGGCAGTTCTCCGGGGGGAAAACGGCCCTTCGCGAAGGGCAGATCTGCCGAGCTCACTGCGGGAAAGCGAAAGCAAAGGACGCTTTTCTCCCTCTAAGCGCTTTCGTCAGAGGAACGGGGGAAGTCACAGTGTTCTTTCTCTCACTGAGATACACACAATCTGACGTTGCCTCTGAGCTCCGTTGCTGGCAAAGAACTGAAACTGACATACATTCCTGTGGGGAAACACAGGGCTTTGCTAGGATTTCTCTAGGCAGTCTGTTTTCCCTGGGCCTCGCTGTAGCAACACTATCTCGCCAGGGCAACACTGCATGGGATTTCCTCTGCCAGGAGAGAGCTGCTGCTTTGTAGTTTGTGCTGGGAAACCTTGCTTTGGCAAGTGCCAATTGACCGCATTCAGGCAGAAAGAAAAGAGAATCAATACTATCTCTCTAT
>NW_026975394.1:0-66011 GCF_030014295.1 Loxodonta africana | reverse complement strand
CTTTTGGTCATGGAACTAGAGGCTGCTGGCCTTCCTTTGAGGCCGTGGAGCTTATCCGGAAAGAGGATCATGAGTAAGGCTGGTCATGCTGGAGCTCCCAGAGCTTTCAGTAGTGGACAGGAATTTTGGGACACAAGGACTGCTTCCTAAACAATGATGCATACTGTTGTAGGTGAAAACATCACAAAGTTTAGTGAGAGCAAAAAGAAATTTTTTTTTCGGCATACATTCAAAGAGGCAAAAGTTGAAAAGCAGCCAAGCATGCTGGCAGAGCCATGTCTGCCCAAGTCCAAGGAAATACTACAGAATAAGCAAGAATGGGAAAATGGACAAGCATGCTGCCACAGCCATGCCTATCTGAGTCCAAAGAACATTACGAAGTCATCTGTATATATTAACACTACCACATGGGCAAAACCATTGAAAGCTTCACCTGTTCACAGGTTGGCTAGAAATTGTGATCCTACATTGCGAACTGTCCCTCTCAACAATCATTGGCACAGGTTTCAGTATTGACAGTCAGGCAGGTCTTCAATGGTCCAACAAATTTCTATCCACTAAATGTTAATAGAAAAAGATAAGAGTGGAAAGTCTTTTCTGTTCTGGCTTTTCCAAAAGGCTCCCTAAAAGATATTTTCCAAGATTATCTTAGCTATTGTCTTCATGCCTCGGGGCACAGTTGATGTGTCCCTGCGAGTCCTTGCAAGCCCTTGTGAGCCCAGCTTCAGCTGGGTCACCTTTTCTGTACTCAAGGAGAGGGAATAATGACTCCAATATTATTTCCTAAATCAATACATGCACTGTGTGCATACTCACTCGAAACACAATGGAACTTCTGAGACAATCCTAATTTCAAACACTGAGTTTCCTTGTTGTCATATGTACCCCAGCCTTCATTAGACAACGTTTCCCAAATTTTGTTCATGAAGTATTGGTGCCCTTGTAATAATGCAAGAACCTACCACCTTGAGTAAGGAGCAGGGTGAGTTTAGGGGCACAAAAGTAGATACGTTGATAAGAAGTCTAGAGTACAGCCTTTGTGCTGTCGATAAGAGAAAGAACCCACAAATGGCCCGAAGAGGTTCATACCAGTTGTGTTGGCAATGTAATTTGAAGGAAACAGACGGTAGTGTTTTGTTTTGTTTTGTTTTGTTTTGTAGCATTTTGCCTGTCAGGTCCCCTTCAGGAATGTCTCCTCATCCCAACATGCCCTCCGCCCCTCCCCCACCATAGAATGTCTTGAGTCCTACATTCTACTCCTGTCTAGATTGAAACTTCTCCCTCCTTTCCTTGGATCTCTGAACATCTGTTGGAGCCAGATCATACTGAGTCCAGGACGTGGCGACTTCACATGCTGAAGCTTGCCAGACAGCTGTGGTCAGTGACCAAGCCTGTGGAGATGACTTCAGCAGGAGGTAAGTTGGTGGGGAGGTGGTGTGTTGTGTTATCAGACCCCTGCCACCCCCTCAACCTCTGGAAATTCAAATTTGACACTTCCCTTGGGGACAAGCTCTCTGAGCAGAAGTAAGGAGTAAACTCTTGATATCACCAAGGACATCCCACCAGGGGAGAATGAAGAGGCAGATGGGAAAAATGAAACAGGATGTTGGCAAAAAAGGAAAGGGGTTTTATACCGTGCATCATGAAAAGAAACACTAGGTAGCAGATGGGGAAACCACTCTTTTGAAGGCTCAGTCCTTCAAGAAAGTCTGGAGGATGTCTTTCACTTTAGAAGGTCCGTTCCCTCTATTGAGCTTGCTGGGGGCATTTCAGACAGAGTGGATGTCAACCCTGTTCCATGTGTTGGAAAGAGCATATGAGGATGGCAGGGTGTCTGTCAGGAATTCCTGAGACAGGCTCTGAGAGTCAGTGACACCTTGGGTCTCTTACTTCTGGGTACTCAGAGGCCTGGGGGTCTGGTTGAACTGCTCACAAGTTCTCTACTGGGAAACTTCTCAACTGGAGGGAAGGAACATAAAATTCACTGCAGGGACTTTTCCAATATTTACCATTTCCTCGTTCCATACTGCCACTCATCACTTGAGATTCATTGCGCTGATTCCCAGTGACCAGGCAGGGAATTCGGATGACCTAACACCTGGTTGCCTTTCCTCCACCTCCATTTGCACTTTTCCTTTGTCACAACAGCAACTCCAGTGCTGGAACCGAATATGACCATGAATCCTGGTGCCTCCACGTCTCCTTTCACTGCACTGCCCTTTCCCCAGCCCACTCTTGCAACCCCACACCAAACACCCTGGGAGCAGGACCCACTAACCATTACGACTTTATCATGCTCTCACCCTGCACTGCATGTCACTGTTCCAGTGTTCCTATTCCCTGTTGACTGTGCTTTTCTAAAGACAGAAAGAGTGGCCTTGTCTTCACTTGGACTAGGACATTAACACAAAACAACAATAATATTTGTATCTGCTATCATTTGCTGAATATTTCATGCGAGATTTTTCTCAGTGATTGTTAAAGATACAGTTAAATGTCAAAATTATCTCATGATTTAGAGACCATTCCCGTTGTACATATGGGGAACAACTCATCCAAGGTCACGAGTCAGTAAGAGGAACCCAGGTTGGTTCCAAAAGAAAAAAAAGCCAGTGTTGTTAGGTTAATTCTGACTCATGGTGATCCCAAGCATTTCACAACAGTGTTCCATGGGGTATTTAGTGATTGAGTTTCTTAAGGAGATCACCAGGCATTTGTTTCAGGAAGCCTCTGTGTAGGCTCAAACTACCAACCTTTCGATCACTAGCCGGATCCTTATTCCTTTGTGCCGGGGACTTCCCATGGTTTCAAATTGTATAGTCTTTTACTGTTACAAATAAGGCATTGATGCAGTTAAAAAAAAAAAAAGAATTCTTTCCATTACAATTAATCTCCTCTGAAGTGTAATTTGCATGCAATGGAACTTGCCCATTTCAATTTATAATTTAAATACCATCGTGTAACCATCATCCAACCAACATTTAGAGCATGGATTCTGCATCACCTCACTGTTGTCTTTCAGGTACTTAGTGAGGAATAGCTTTAGGCTCTGCTGATTTTGGCAGTCACCATTCGGAGGCCACAAGGTAGAGCTGGTGAGAAGCCCCTGAGGACTTCTTATATTTTTGAACAGGAAGAGGATTGTCATCTGTCTCTGTGATGAGACCTCTTTACCCATGGTCTCATTAAATGGCTGTGTGGGGAGTTCTTATTATAAAAAGACACTTCCACACTATTGATGAGCACTGTGATGTTGGGAAAGTAGCTTCATTCAGAGAACATGCTGGCCCTGCCCATCTCCCAAAACTGTGATGCTATGGACTCTGCTACCTTGACCCTCCTTGTGCCCTTGATGGCAGCCAGGGCACAGCCAAGCATGCTTCACTTTTCTCCATCATAGGAGGACTTGATTCTTCAGGGTACATTCTCTCTCCAACCCATGACATAGATCTCACAAAAATGAGCCCCAGATCTCCCAGCTCTGTTCATCACCAGCACTTCTGGCAATCTCCTTCATGCAATCCTGATGTGGAATTTTCAGTCCTGGTTCAAGATGCTGAGAATCTCCTATTACTCTCTCCTAATTCCCAGAATTCATGTCTTACCACTTACAAATTCAGTAAAACAGAGAAAAACAAACACGCAAGAACTCAAGAATATCTACCAAGTCTGTATAACATAAATATTGCAAACACACAGGGCTCTGAATATACAAAACAATTTTAGAAAAGAAGAAGAAAGTATGGGGCTCACACTTCAAGATTTAAAGTATCACTACAAACACACAGTAAACAAAACAGTTTTGTACTGGCATTAGGATAGACATAGAGACTAAAGGAATAGGGTGCCCAGAAATGAATTCATACATCTTTGCCGAATTTGTTTCAACAATGATGCAAGCCCATTCCATGGGAAAAGAATAGTCCCTTCAACAAATGATGCTGGGACAACTGGATCTCCACATGGAAAAGTATGAAGTTGGACACATACTCTACATCAAATACAAAAATTAGCTCTAAAAGGATCAATGACCTGAATATGAGAGCTAAAACCATAAAACCCTTAGAAGTATAACCCAGGGTTATATTTTAGGATTTTTTTCCCACATCTTCGTAGATATGACACAGGAAACAATAGATAAATTTCTCTTGGTGAATATTTAAATCTTTTGTGCATCAATGAGCATTATCGAGAAAGTGGAAAGTGAAGACAACTACTGATTGTGAGAATGTACTCGGAATCTCTACTCTGCTTAAGGGTTTCATATCCTGATATATAGACTGCCTAGAGCTAAATACAAAAACACCAACAACCCATCTTAAAAAATGGACAAAAGACTTTAAGGCATTATTCCAAAGAAAATATACAAATCGCCAGTAAGCACATGAAAAGATGTTCAATATTATCAGTCAGTGGGGAAATGCAAATCAAAATGACAGAGAGGTATCATTCCTTATCACATCGATGGATGTTGCCAGAATAAAAACGAACAAACAAGGAAAAAAAAAAAAAAGATTTGGTGAGGATGTGGACAAACGGGGAGTGCATTGCTACTGGGGATATGATGTGCTGCAGCCACTGTAAAATACACTTTGGTGGCTCCTCAAATAATTTAACACAGAATTACCATATGCCTTGTAATTCCACTCCTAGGCATGTACACAAATGAACTGAAAGTAAGAACAGGTACTTGGACACTCACGTTCATTGTAGCATTATTCACTGAATGAAAAAGGTGGAAACAACCCAAGTGTCCATCAAAAGATGATTGGATAAGCAAAACATGACAAATACATACATGCAATATTATGCAGCCACAAGAGCAGTGGAGTTCTGTTACTTGCAATAAATGGATGAACCTTGAAAACATTGTTATGCATGAAGTAACTGAAATCCCAAGAACAATTATTGCGTGATCCTACTTACATGAAAATCTACAACACGCAAAGATAGAGAGCAGATTAATGGTTAGGAGAACTGAAGGCACAAAGCATAGGGAGTCATTGCTGAAAACAAAGCAACAAGAAAAAGAATATTCAAAACCAAAGGAAAAGAAACCTATGAAACCTAGCATGAATTATTAAATATTGTATTTAATATAAAATTTGTTTCAACAATGATGCAAGCCCATTCCATGGGCAAAGAATAGTCCCTTCAACAAATGATGCTGGGACAACTGGATCTCCACATTTTATATTGTAAAATATGTGGTATTTTACAATATAAAAGAAGGCCGACCACCACTGTGCCAAAAAAAGAGTACATAATTACTACAAAGTACGGTCATCATGTTGGGAATAATGCTACACTGAACATATAAAGCAGACTGGCCAGGCTACAAGGGATCCATTTGTAGTACAGAGAAGAAGTTACTTGATCATTCCAGAAAGAGGTGTCAGTACACTTTTACGCAGTAGAATCCACCAAAAGGAAAGAGAGTCGCCATAAGGTGCAGAAGTCCTTGAGTGGGTACAAGTGAGGTAGGAGGCCTATGTGCAGTCAACTGGGGTCCATCATGGTCACATGACACCCTCTGGTGTTGTTTGATGTTGCACACGACATGGGGGAAAATAAAGAAGTTCAGATCACCCTATCAGAGGAAGAGGACGCTGAGATGAAACCTGCAGGATTGGTTTTCTGGATTTTAAGTTATTAGGACCAGAGTCTCATAGAACATCTTGGCATGATATAGTTCATACAGTTATGTTTTATATCCTCATTTGCTGAGTAGTGTTTGTGGTTTTAAAAGCTTGTGAGTGGCCTTCCATGATACAACTGTTGTTCTCTATTCATCTGCAGCAAAAGGCAATGTAGAAAACCAAAGACTCAAAGGAGAAACTTGCCTACAAGACAAAGTCTAAACAAACCTCGAGCTAATCTACCCTGAGGCCAGAAGAACTAGATGGTGCCAGATACCACTACCATCCCTTGTGATCAGGGCCACAATAGATGGATTCTGACAGCATGGGAGATAAATGTGGCACAGAATTTCAACTCATTTAAAAAAATTGGGGGGGGTACCAAGATGGCTGACTGCGCGGAAGCTCCAGCTGACCCCTCTTGCAACAAAGATTCAGAAAAACAAGTGAAGCAATTACATACATGGCAATCTAGGAACGCTGACCATCAAACTGAGAACTAGGGAATTGACCTGAGTAATAGGGAAGTGAGAATCCGCGTACCGAAGGAGGGTGCAGTCCCGGAGTCAGGTGAGCTGCTCCCCAGCCCCGAGGCCTCAGGGGAATGAGAAACCGCTCGCTGAAGAAGCGACCAGTTCCAGAGCCAGGCAAGCCACGTCCCAGACCTGAACCCTTGCGGAGTCTTGGAAGCAGAGCTATGGAGATGATCGTGGCTTCCTGAGACAAGGCAAACAGGGATGCAGTGCTAACCCCCTGGGCAATCTCCACAGGGACCTAGCCCATGCACACGGGCTACACACTCCTCCGGAATCTCAGATAAAACAGTCCTCACCAAACAAGAGAAGTGAGTTTATCTAATTTACTACCTCCGATCTATCTGATCCCTCCCCTCCCTGCCCCAGCCGGCTTCATTAACATTGGAATTCCCTGGGCCAGAGATTGAAGTGCTTTGCAGGTTTTTTTTTTTCTTTTCTAACCCATTCTCCTGGCCTGGAAAAGCAGCAACTAACAATCAGATGAAAAATCCTTTCCTAATTTCTCTAAACTGGAATAGCATTACAGAGCAAGCGCCATTCAGGCATAAGAGATCCACAGTCTTTGGCTTTCACCCCTACCTGGAACCAGGTGGCTATTTTAATGCAAAGGCAATTCTTTTAGAGATCAGCTGTAATTGTTGTAGCTGAGCAGTGGGAAGGCAAGTTTTGGACCACTCTACCTATTAAACAGAGACCTCACTGATCTGTAGCATGGAACTGAGGGCTGAGGCTCCATCCACACCACCTAACCACCTGCTAAAGGGGTCAGAGGATAGCAATGCCTACCAATTTTTAGAGGTACAAGCATTGGGTGCCTAAGGTACAGCTGCAGAGCCCACCCACCAGAGCACTCTACAGAACATAGATGCTCCTTCCTCACTGGCACTTGGGGGAAGGCTGTCCACACCCTGCCCTTCTCAGAGTGTGACCCCCTGCTGTTACAAGAAACCAGTACATACACCCATCACCACTACTCCTCTAAGTTAGTAGCAGAGAGCCTACACCACACACTAGCTGACCCACTATCAGAACACCTGAGCTGATTCTATTCAAGCATAGTGAATGGACACATCGGCTCATATACTGGGTAACAGCTCAAACCAGCTGGTAACAGGAATAAGCAATTCAAAAGCTCCAACAATTAAGTTAGCTCATTCTAGTAGTCCATCTGGGTGTATTGAAACAAAACAAAAGAAAACAAGAAGATAAGACTCAGCAAGCAAATATAAAATAAATCATTACAATAACTCATAGATGGCTTGGAGACAGCAGTCGATATCAAATCACATAAAGAAGCAGACCATGATTGCTTCTACAAACCACCAAATCAAAGAATCAAAATCTTTCCCAAATTAAGATACATTCCTGGAGTTGCCAGATATAGAATATAAGAAACGAATGTACAGAATGCTTCAAGACATCAGGGATGACCTCAGAAATGAAATAAGGCAATCTACAGAAAAAGTCAAGGAACACACAGATAAAGCAGTTGAAGAAATTGAAAAGATTATTCAAGAACATAGTGAAAAATTAATAAGCTGCAAGAATACACAGAGAGACAGCATTCAGAAATCCCAAAGATTAACAATAAAATTACAGAATTGGACAACTCAATAGGAAGTCAGAGGAGAAGAATCAAGGAATTAGAATGGAGAGTGGGAGAGTTGGAGCATAAGTCAATTGACACCAATGTAATTGAAGAAAAATCAGATAAAAGAATTTAAAAAATGAAGAACCCCTAAGAATCATGTGGGACTCTATCAAGAAGAATAACTTGCATGTGACTGGAGTTCCAGAAAAGTGAGGAATAACAGAAAATACAGAGAGAATAGTTGAAGATCTGTTGGCAGAAAACTTCCCTGGCATTGTGAAAGATGAAAGGATATATATCCAAATGTTCATCGAACCCCACACAAGACAGATCCCAAAAGAAAATCACCAAAATACATTATCAAATGTGCCAAAACCAAAGATAAAGAGAAAATTTTAAAAGTAGCCAGGGATAAACAAAAAGTCACCTACAAAGGGGAATCAATAAGAATAAGTTCAGACTACTCGGCAGAAACCATGCAGGCAAGAAGGCAATGGGATGACATATATAGAGCTCTGAAGTAGAAAAACTGCCAGCCAAGAATCATATACCCAGCAAAACTCTCTCTCAAATGGAAAGGTGAAATTAAGACATTTACAGATAAACACAAGCTTAGAGAAGTTGCAAAAACCAAACCAAAGCTATAAGAATTACTAAAGAAAATTATTTGGTCAGAAAATCAATAATATCAGATACCAACACAACACAAGGTCACAAAACAGAACATCCTGATATCAACTCAGATAGGGAAATCACAAAAACAAAATAAGATTAATTAAAAAAAAATGATCAAAACAGGGAATCATTGATGTCTTTATGTAAAAGATGACAATAATCAAAAAAGAGGGACTAAATACAGGAGGCATAGATCTTCCATACGGAGAGGAAACCAAGGCAATATAGGATGATACAAGTTAGGTTTTTACTTAGAGACATAGGGATAAATATTAAGGTAATCACAAAGAGGTCTAACAATTCCATACTTCAAAAAAAAAAAAAACCCAAGATAAACATAACGACTCAGCAAAAACAAATTCAACTGCTATGAAAATGAGGAACACACAATTTACAAAGAAAAACTTCTCAGCACAAAAAAAGCAAAGGGAAAAATGAAATTGTCAACAACACACAGAAAAAGGCATCAAAATGACAGCACTAAACTCACACTTATCTATAATTACGCTGAATGTAAATGGCTTAAGTGCACCAATAAAGAGACAGAGTGCCACAGACTGGATAAAACAACATGATGCATCTATATGCTGCCTACGAGAGACATGCCTTAGACTTAGAGACACAAATAAACTAAAACTCAAAGGATGGAAAAAATATATCAAGCAAACAACAATCAAAAAAGAGCAGCAGTGGCAATATCAATTCCTGACCAAATAGACTTTAAAGTTAAATCCACCACAAACGATAAAAAAGGACACTACATAATGATTAAAGGGACAACTTACCAGGAAGATATAACCATATTAAATATTTATGTACCCAATGACAAGGCTGCAAGATATATAAAACAAACTCTAACAGAATTGACAAGTGAGATTAGACAACTCCACAATTATAGTAGGAGACTTCAAAACACCACATTCAGTGAAGGACAGGACATCCAGTAAGAAGCTGAACAAAAACACCGAAGATCTAATTGCTACAGTCAACCAACTTGACCTCATAGACTTATACAGAACACTCCACCCAACAGCTGCAAAGTATATTTTTTTTCTAGTGCACATGGAACATTCTCTAGAATAGACCACATATTAGGTCATAAAGCAAACCTGTACAGAATCCAGAACATTGAAATATTACAAAGCATCTTCTCAGACCATAAGGCCATAAAAGTAGAAATCAATAACAGAAAAACTAGGGAAAACAAATCAAATACTTGGAAACTGAACAATACCCTGCTCAGAAAAGACTGGGTTATACAATACATTAAGGAGGGACTAAAGAAATTCATAGGATGCAATGCGACTTAAAACACTTCCTATCAAAACCTTTTGGACACAGCTAAAGCAGTGCTCAGAGGTCAATTTATATCAATTAATGCACACATATAAAGAGAAGAAAGAGCCAAATCAAAGAACTGTCCCTACAACTTGAACAAATAGAAAGAGAGCAACAAAAGAAACCTTCAGGGACCAGAAGAAAACAAATAATAAAAATTAGAGCATAATTGAAAAACAATTGAAAGAGTTAACAAGCCCAAAAGCTGCTTCTTTGAAAAAATCAACAAAATTGATAAACCATTGGCCAGGCTGACTAAAGAAATACAGGAAAGGAAATAAATAACCCAAAAAGGAAACGAGGTGGGCCATATCACAACAGACACAACTGAAATTAAAAGAATCCTATCAGATTACTATGAAAAATTGTACTCTAACAAATTTGAAAATCTAGAAGAAATGGATGAATTCCTAGAAACAGACTACCTACCTAAACTAACACAAACAGAAGTAGAACAACTAAATAGATGCATAACAAAAAAGAGTTGGCTTCACTGCAGAGTTCTACCAAACTTTCAGAGAAGACTTAACTCCACTACTACTAAAGGTATTTCAAAGCATAGAAAAGGATGGAATATTCCCTAACTTATTCTATGAAGCCAGCATATCCCTGATACCAAAACCAGCTAAAGACAAAACAAAAAAGAAAATTACAGACCTATATCCTTCATGAACATAGATGCAAAATCCTCAACAAAATTCTAGCCAATAGAATTCAACAACATATCTAAAAAATAATCCACCTCAACCAAGTGGGATTTATACCAGGTAAATAAGGATGGTTCAATATTAGAAAAACAATTAGTGTAATCCACCATATAAATAAAACAAAATACAAGAACCACTTGATTTTATGAATTGATGCAGAAAAGGCATTTGTCAAAGTCCAGCACCCATTCTTGATACAAACTTTCAACAAAATAGAAATAGAAGGAAAACTCCTCAACATAATAAAGGGCATTTACACAAAACCAACAGCTAACATCATCCTTAATGGAGACATTCTAAAAACATCCCCCTTAAGAACGGGAACCAGACAAGGATGCCCCTTATCACCACTCTTATTCAACATTGTGCTGGAGGTCCTAGCCAGAGCAATTAGGCTGGATAAAGAAATGAAGGGCATCCAGATTGATAAGGAAGAAGTAAAAATATCTGTTTGCAGGTGACATGATCTTATACACAGAAAACCCTAAAGAATCCTCAAGAAAACTATTGAAACTAATAGTTCAGCAAAGTATCAGGTTACAAGATAAACATACAAAAATTATTTGGATTCCTCTACACCAACGGAAAGAAGATTGAAGAGGAAATCATCAAATCAATTCCATTCACAGTAGTCCCAGAGAAGATAAAATACTTAGGAATAAATCTAACCAGAAACGTAAAAGACCTATACAAAGAAAACTATGAGGTACTACTACAAGAAACCAAAAGGGACATATCTAAGTGCAAAAACATACCTTGCTCATGGATAGGAAGGCTTAACATTGTAAAAATGTCTATTCTACTAAAACCCATCTATATATGCAATGCAATTCTGATCCAAATTCCAGCAGCATTTTTGAATGAGATGGAGAAACAAATCACCAACTTCATATGGAAGGGAAAAAACCCCGGATAAGTAAAGCATTGCTCGAAAAGAAGAACAAAGTGAGAGGCCTCACTCTTCCTGATTTTAGAACCTATTATACTACCACAGTAGATAAAAAAGACTGGTACAACAACAGACACATAGACCAATGGAACAGAATTGAGAATCCAGATATAAATCCATCCACATATGAGCAGCTGATATTTGACAAAGGCCCAGTGTCAGTTAATTGGGGAAAAGACGGTCTTTTTAACAAATGATGCTGGCATAACTGGATATCAATGTGCAAAGAAATGAAACAGGACCCGTACCTCACATCATGCACAAAAACTAACTCCAAATGGATCAAAGACCTAAACATAAAGTCTAAAACGGTAAAGATCATGAAAGAAAAAATAGAGACAACGTTAGGAGCCCTAATACATGGCATAAACTGAATACAAAACATTACTAAAAATGCTGAAGAGAAACCAGATAACTGGGAGCTAATAATAATCAAACACCTATGCTCATCTAAAGACTTCACCAAAAGAGTAAAAAGACCACCTAGAGATTGGGAAAAAATTTTCAGCTATGACATCTCCGACCAGAACCTGATCTCTAAAGTCTACATGATTCTGCTAAGACTCAACCACAAAAAGACAAACAACGCAATTAAAAATGGGAAAACAATATGAACAGACACTTCACTAAAGACGACATTCAGGCAGCTAACAGATACGTGAGGAAGTGCTCTCGATCATTAGCCATTAGAGAAATGCAAATCAAAACTACAATAAGATTCCATCTCACTCCAACAAGGCTGGCATTAATCCAAAAACACAAAATAATAAATGTTGGAGAGGCTGTGGAGAGATTTCAACACTTATACACTGATGGTGGGAATGTGAAATGGTACAACCACTTTGGAAATCTATTTGGCGCTTCCTCAAAAAGCTAGAGATAGAACTATCATAGGACCCAGGGATCCCACTCCTCGGAATATATCCTAGAGAAATAAGAGCCTTTACACTAACAGGTATATGCACACCCATGTTTATTGGAGCACTATTTACAATAGCAAAAAGATGGAAGCAACCAAGGTACCCATCAAAGGATGAATGGATAAATAAATTATGGTATATTCACACAATGGAATAGTACACATCGGTAAAGAACAGTGATGAATCTGTGAAACATTTCATAACATGGAGGAACCTGGAAGACATTATGCTGAGTGAAATTAGTCAGTTGCAAAAGGACAAATATTGTATAAGACCACTATTATAAGATTTTGAGAAATAGTTTAAACTGAGAAGAATGCATTGTTTTGTGGTTATGAGAGGGGGGAGGGAGGGAGGGTAGGAGAGGGATATTTACTAATTAGATAGTAGATAAGAACTACTTTAGGTGAAGGGAAGGACAACAGTCAATACAGCAGAGGTCAGCACAACTGGACTAAACCAAAAGCAGTTTCCTGAATAAACTGAGTGCTTCAAAGGTTAGCGAAGCAGGGGCAGGGGTTATGGGACCATGGTTTCAGGGGACATCTAAGTCCATTGGCATAATAAAATCCATTAAGAAAACATTCTGCATCTCACTTTGAAGAGTGGCGTCTGGGATCTTAAATGCTAGCAAGCAGCCATCTAAGATACATCAATGAGTCTCAACCCACCTGGATCAAAGGAGAATGAAGAACACAAGGACACAAGGTAATTACAAGCCCAAGAGACAGAAAGGGCTACATGAACCAGAGACTACATTGTCCTGAGACCAGAAGAGCTAGATGGTGCCTGGGCACAACCGATGACTGCCCTGACAGGGAATACAGTGGATGACCCCTGAGGGAGAGGGGAACAGTGGGATGCAGACCCCAAATTCTCATAAAAGGACCAGACTTTATGGTCTGACTGAGACTAGAAGGACCCTGGTGGTCATGGTCCCCAGACCTTCTGTTGGCCCAGGACAGGAACCATTCCTGCAGCCAGCTCGTCGGACATGCATTGGACTGGACAATGGGTAGTAGAGGGATGCTGGTGAGGAGTGAGCTACTTGGATCAGGTGGACACTTGAGACTATGTTGGCACCTCCTGACTGGAGGGGAGATGGGAGGGTAGAGGGGCTTAGAAGCTTGCGAAATGGACACGGAAAAAGAGAGTGGAAGGAGGGAGCAGACTGTCTCATTAGGGGGGAGAGTAATTGTGGGTATGTAGTAAGGTTTTTTTTAGCAAGGTGTATAGGAAACCCTGGTGGAGTAGTGGTTAAGTGCTACAGCTGCTAACCAAAAGGTCAGTGGGTTGAATCCACCTAGGTGCTCCTTGGAAGCTCTACGGAATCAACTCAACGGCAGTGGGTTTGGTTTTGGTAGCAAGGTGTATATAAGTTTTTATGAGAGAGACTGGCTTGATTTGTAAACTTTCACTTAAAGCAAAATAAAAAATATATATTTCTCATCAAATACAGAAAAAGAGGGGGGCTTACTGGACTGGTTCACACTTGAGGACTCCCTGAAATCACTGCTTTGAGATACTCTTCAAACTTTGAACTGAAACTAATCCCAGTAGCGAAATAACAGATTGGCTCACAAAATAATGAATACCTCTCATAAGTAACGTGCCGCTTTAAAAAAATCATCTATATGAGAGCAAATGGTAAACAATTACTTTAAAACAAAGATGAGGAATGTAAGAGTCAGGGGAAGTAGATTATTGGAAGGTTGCAATTGCCTATCTAGGATAAAACTATTGGTCTCTACTCCTCCAGAATAAAAGAAAGAAAGAAACCAAAGGCTCAAAGAAGAAACTAGTCTACAGGACAAATAGTCTACATGAGCCATGACCTCTTCTACCTTGAAACCAAAAAAAAAAAAACTAGATGGTGCCCGGCTACCACCTCCGACCATTCTTATCAGGGCCACAGTAGATGGACCCTGATAGTATGGGAGAAAAATGTGGAATAGAACCTCAAATTCATAAAAAACTAAACAAAAACCAGACTGGTTGAGACTGGAGGACTACTGTCCTGAGATACTCTTTAAACCTTGAACTGAAACTAGACCTGAGGTTATCTTTTAGCTAAATAATAGATAGGCTCCTAAAATAAAGAATACCACCCATGACGACTGTGATCCTATAAAAAATCATCTTTATGGGACCAAATAGTCAACAATTACTTTAAAACCAAGGTAAGAATGCAAGGAGGCAGGGCAACTAGATTAATGAAAGTGGAACAACCATAACAGAAATATTGAGAATGTTCACGAATCATGAAGAATGTACCCAATGTCACTGAACAATCTGTGCAGAAATTGTTGAATGAGAACCTAAACTGCTATATAAGCCTTCACTAGAAACATATTATTATACTAAAAAGAGTATTTTCTAATTTCCTTTGTGATTTCTTCTTTGAACCAAGAATTATTTAGAAGTACACTGTTTAATTTTCTACTATTTGGAAAATTTATGGATATTTTATTGTTATTGGTTTCTAATTTCATAGCATTGTGGTCAGATAACATACTCTATGACGCCGATCCTCCTGAATGTATTGAAAGCTGTTTTAGGGCAGTGGCATAGTGGTTAAGGGATGTGGCTGCTAACCAAAAGGTCAGCAGTTTGAATTCACCAGTGGCTCCATGGAAACTTCATGGAGCAGTTCTACTGTCTGATGGAGTCACTATGAATCAGAATCGACTCAACAGTATAAGGTACTTAAGGTCACCTGATGGTACAATGGTTAAGCACTCGGCCGCTCACCGAAGGCTTAGAGGTTCAAATGCACCAGCCACTTTGTAGGAGAAAGATGTGGCAGCCTTCTTCCATAAGACTACAGCCTTGGAAACCCTATGAGGCACTTATAGCCAGTACTAGGGTCGCTATGAGTCAAAACTGACTCAATAGCAATGGGTATCTAAAGTCCTCAGGTCGCACAAGTGGTTTGCTTTTGTCTATTAACCTAAAGGTTGGTGGTTCAAACCTACTCAGTGGCACCACAGAAGAAAGGCCTGGCAATCTGCTTCCATAAAGATTAGAGCCAAGAAAACCCTATGAAACAGTTCTACCGTAACACATGGGGTCACCACGAGTTAGAATTTGGGTTATACGGTCTAGTTTGATGAATGCTGCATGTATACTTGCAAAGAATTAGACTCTGCAATGGTTAAGTGTATTATTTCTGTAAATGGCAATTAGGTTAATCTGGTTGATAATGCTATTCAAATCTTTTATATCCTTACTGACTTGTCTATGTGTTCTAACAATTAATAAGGAAGAGGTGTTACTATCTCTTTTTGTTTGACTTTCTGCAATTTGAATATGATATGCCTGGGTGCAGATTTTTTCGTATATATCTTGCTTTGTCGCTATGAGTAGGAATCGGTCCGACAGCAACGGGGTTTGGTTTTGAATTTATCTTGCTTAGTGTTTTCTGGGTCTACTGGATTTGTAGTTTGGTGTCTGTCAACAATTTTGGAAAATTCTCAGTCCTTGCTGCTTCAAGTCTTTCTTCTGTTCCTTTCTCTCTTCTCCTCTTAGTATTCCCGTTGTGCGTATGTTACATGTTTTGTGATTGCCCCACAGTTCTTGGATAGTCCTTTTTTTTTCCTCCAATCTTTTTTTCTCTTTGACTTCCAGTTTGAGAAGTTGCTACTGAAATATCTTCAAGCTCACTGATTCTTCCCTCAGCTATTTCCAACCTACTAGTAGGGGCATCAAATGCCTTATTCATTTCTGCTGCAAATTTTGATTTCTCACATTTCCTTATTGTTCACAATTTTTTTGGTTAGACTACTCATCTATTCTTGCCTGTTGTCCACTTTTTCCATCAGAGCCCTTAACATATTAATCATAGTCATTTGAAATCCCCAGTCTGATAATTCTAACACCTCTGGCATTATCTGAGTCTGCTTGTGATACCTAGCCTTTCTCTTCAGATTGTTTTTTGCTTTATAGTATGCCTTGTAATTTTCTGTTGAAAGCAAACATGATGTATAGGTAAAAGGAACTTATTCTTTTGGATGTAAAGTTTTGTAATGTTCATGCAGAGGTAAAGTGTGGGGAAAGGGAATGCTTGTATGGAACATAAGTCATATTATGTCACTCTTCTACTTAAACTTTGCCTTTTCTCTCAAAGGAAAAGTCAAAGTCCTCTAAGTGGCTAACAAGTCCTACATGATCTGGCTTCCATTACTACTTTGGTATCACCTCCTACTGCATTCCCCCCTTGCTCCATTACAGTCTTTCTGGTTTCCTTACTGTTTCTCTAACACATCAGGCATGCTCTTGCCTCAGGACCTTTGTACTTGTGTCCTCTCCTGAAATGGTCTTTCTTTAGCCATTCCCACGGCTTGTGCTCGACTCAAATGTCACCTTATCATAGACACCTTCCTTTCTACCCTACATTAAAAGCAATCCTCCTTCCCGCATCTACCTTCTCACCCTCTCCTAGAATTCCCTTTCCTCTTATGCAGCTTCATGCTTTTCTCCAAAGCACATTTCACCATCTTATTTGTCTGTTTATTTATTATCTATCTTCCCGACTATAGGATGTATGTTCCATGAGGGCAGAGTCTTGCCGTTTTTCATTCACTGCTGGATACCCCCTGCCTAGAACAGTGCCCAGTACATAGCAGCACTCAATAAACATTTGTTGGATAGAATACTAAAGAATAGACTAATCAATGGAAAGATGCAATTATTGGGCAGCACTGAGAACTGGAAAACCTGCTTTAGAGCCTTGATTCTGACTCCATAAAAAGTTTCCCAATGACTTCCCCTTTCTGCTTCCCTAGACCTCCTTGCTCCAGCCCCATCTCTTTCATAGCCTTTCCAGCTTTCCACCCAATGCTGGAAGCGGCAGTGCCTGAAGCAGACGGTCCACCGGGCACGGGTAGGACACAAAGTGATGGTGCAAGGGCAGGGAAGGCAGCTGCGATAGCTTATCCATATCCATACCTTAGCTTTGGTTGGCTGTGCTGAAAAAGATCCACGTAAATCCTGTAGGATGCCACTAGACAACGTAATAGAGAATTTGTCGTAAAATAAGGAAGAGTTACTGACTCAGCTGATAAGACATTGAGACTCTTCATCTTGGAGTTGTCCACTCATCCAGGCTCTGGGCACAACCTTTAGTTCACAAAGAAGCCATGGTATAAAAGATCTAACTGTGAAAACAGATTGTTTGGGCTCAGATCCTGACTCTGTCACTTACCAACTATGGTATCTTGGAAAATTTGTGTCATTAAACTGGGTCAGTTAAAAGGATATAATAATATCAATCACATACAGATTTTGGAAGGATTAAATAAGTGTGAAGTGGTAACTACAGAAACGGGCACAGAGGGAGGGCTCTATGAGAGGTATTGTTACAATTATTAAATATTACCATCACCACCCCAGTACATACAAAATGAACTTCAGTATTTTCAAGGGTGGGAAAATTAATATACAGAAAAAAAAATTATTTTTAATGCTCTTTTAACACAGATATCATCTAAGCCTTCGTAATTACACCATGTGATGCAAAAAGACCAAAACTGTCTATAAACATTTGATGAAGAAAATCATCATAATTTCAAAAAGAATGAAATATCTTACTGTAAAGTTTTCACCCATCTTGTTCTTCCCAACACCTATGAGAAGTCCTAATAGCACACAAAGATAAAAGAGCAAAATAGGATGAAAATCCCAATGAATTAATGTCGGAAAATTGTATGATGTTCTTTAACATTAAAAATAAATAAATCTGACTTTAAACTAAAGTATTACACACTACTAAAAACTTGATCATGACATGTAACAGAGTTTAACATACATTTTCACCCATATGAATTAAAAAATTTTTTTAAATAATTTTTATTGAGCTTTAAGTGAACATTTACAAATCAAGTCAGTCCGTCACATATAAGCCTATATACACCTTACTCCATACTCCCACTTACTCTCCCCCTAATGAGTCAGCCCTTCCAGTCTCTCCTTTCGTGGCAATTTTGCCAGTTTCTAACCCTCTCTACCCTCCCATCTCCCCTCCAGACAGGAGATGCCAACACATTCTCAAGTGTCCACCTGATACAAGTAGCTCACTCTTCATCAGCATCTCTCTCCTACCCATTGTCCAGTCCCTTCCATGTCTGATGAGTTGTCTTCGGGAATGGTTCCTGTCCTGGGCCAACAGAAGGTTTGGGGACCATGAACGCCAGGATTCCTCTAGTCTCAGTCAGATCATTAAGTCTGGTTTTTTATGAGAATTTGGGGTCTGAATCCCACTGATCTCCAGCTCCCTCAGGGGTTCTCTGTTGTGCTCCCTGTCAGGGCAGTCATCGGTTGTGGCCGGGCACCAACTAGTTCTTCTGGTCTCAGGATGATGTAAGTCTCTGGTTCATGTGGCCCTTTATATCTCTTGAGCTCATAGTTATCGTGTGACCTTGGTGTTCTTCATTCTCCTTTGCTCCAGGTGGGTTGAGACCAATTGATGCATCTTAGATGGCCGCTTGTTAGCATTTAAGACCCCAGACGCTACATTTCAAAGTGGGATGCAGAATGTCTTCATAATACTATTATTTTGCCAATTGACTTAGAAGTCCCCTCAAACCATGTTCCCCAGACCCCCGCCCCTGCTCCGCTGACCTTTGAAGCATTCATTTTATCCCGGAAACTTCTTTGCTTTTGGTCCAGTCCAGTTGAGCTGACCTTCCGTGTATTGAGTGTTGTCCTTCTCTTCACCTAAAGTAGTTCTTATCTACTAACTAATCAGTAAACAACCCTCTTCCACCCTCCCTCCCTCCCCCCCTCGTAACCACAAAAGTATGTGTTCTTCTCAGTTTATACTATTTCTCAAATCTTATAATAGTGATCTTATACAATATTTGTCCTTTTCCCTCTAATTTCACTCAGCATAATGCCTTCCAGGTTCCTCCATGTTATGAAATATTTCACAGATTCGTCACTGTTCTTTATCGATGCGTAGTATTCCATTGTGTGAATACACCACAATTTATTTAACCATTCATCCGTTGATGGACACCTTGGTTGCTTCCAGCTTTTTGCTTTTGTAAACAGAGCTGCAATAAACATGGGTGTGCATGTATCTGTTTCTGTGAAGGCTCTTATTTCTCTAGGGTATATTCCGAGGAGTGGGATTTCTGGGTTGTATGGTAGTTCTATTTCTAACTGTTTAAGATAACGCCAGATAGATTTCCAAAGCGGTTGTACCATTTTACTTTCCCACCAGCAGTGTATAAGAGTTCCAATCTCTCTCCGCAGCCTCTCCAACATTTATTATTTTGTGTTTTTTGGATTAATGCCAGCCTTGTTGGAGTGAGATGGAATCTCATCGTAGTTTGAATTTGCATTTCTCTAATGGCTAATGATCAAGAGCATTTTCTCATGTATCTGTTAGTTACCTGAATATCTTCTTTGGTGAAGTGCGTGTTCATATCCTTTGCCCACTTCTTGATTGGGTTGTTTGTCTTTTTGTGGTTGAGTTTTCACAGAATCATATAGATTTTAGAGATCAGGCGCTGGTCGGAGATGTCATAGCTGAAAATTCTTTCCCAATCTATAGGTGGTCTTTTTACTCTTTTGGTGAAGTCTTTAGATGAGCATAGGTGTTTGATTTTTAGGAGCTCCCAGTTATCTGGTTTCTCTTCGTCATTTTTGGTAATGTTTTGTATTCTGTTTATGCCTTGTATTACGGCTCCTAAGGTTGTCCCTATTTTTTCCTCCATGATCTTTATCATTTTAGTCTTTATGTTTAGGTCTTTGATCCACTTGGAGTTAGTTTTTGTGCATGGTGTGAGGTATGGGTCCTGTTTCATTTTCTTGCAAATGGATATCCAGTTATGCAGCACCATTTGTTAAAAAGACTATCTTTTCCCCAACTAACTGACACTGGGCCTTTGTCAAATATCAGCTGCTCATATGTGGATGGATTTATATCTGGGTTCTCAATTCTGTTCCATTGGTCTATGTGTCTGTTGTTGTACCAGTACCAGGCTGTTTTGACTACTGTGGCTGTATAATAGGTTCTGAAATCAGGTAGAGTGAGGCCTCCCACTTTCTTCTTTTTCAGTAATGCTTTGCTTATCCGAGGCTTCTTTCCCTTCCATATGAAGTTGGTGATTTGTTTCTCTATCACATTAAAAAATGACATTGGAATTTGGATCGGAAGTGCATTGTATGTATAGATGGCTTTTGGTAGAATAGACATTTTTACTATGTTAATTCTTCCTATCCATGAGCAAGGTATGTTTTTCCACTTAAGTAGGTCCTTTTTAGTTTCTTGTAGTAGTACTTTGTAGTTTTCTTTGTATAGGTCTTTTACATCTTTGGTAAGATTTATTCCTAAATATTTTATCTTCTTGGTGGCTACTGTGAATGGTATTGATTTGGTATTTCCTCTTCGATGTTCTTTTTGTTAATGTAGAGGAATCCAAGTGATTTTTGTATGTTTATCTTATAACCTGAGACTCTGCCAAACTCTTCTATTAGTTTCAGTAGTTTTCTGGAGGATTCCTTAGGGTTTTCTGTGTATAAGATCATGTCATCTGCAAACAGAGATAACTTTACTTCCTCCTTGCCAATGCCGATGCCCTTTATTTCTTTGTCTAGCCTAATTGCTCTGGCTAGGACCTCTAGCACAATGTTGAATAAGAGCGGTGATAAAGGGCATCCCTGTCTGGTTCCTGTTCTCAAGGGAAATGCTTTCAGGCTCTCTCCATTTAGAGTGATGTTGGCTGTTGGCTTTGTATAGATGCCCTTCATTATGTCGAGGAATTTTCCTTCAATTCCTATTTTGCTGAGAGTTTTTATCATAAATGGTTTTTGGACTTTGTCAAATGCCTTTTCTGCATCAATTGATAAGATCATGTGGTTTTTGTCTTTTGTTTTATTTATATGGTGGGTTACATTAATGGTTTTTCTAATATTAAACCAGCCTTGCATACCTGGTATAAATCCCACTTGGTCACGATGGATTAATTTTTTCATATGTTTTTGAATTCTATTGGCTAGAATTTTGTTGAGGTTTTTGCATCTATGTTTTTGTGATGTCTTTACCTGGTTTTGGTATCAGGGAGATGGTGGCTTCATAGAATGAGTTAGGTAGTATTCCGTCATTTTCTATGCTTTGAAATACCTTTAATAGTAGTGGTGTTAACTCTTCTCTGAAAGTTTGGTAGAACTCTGCAGTAAAGCCATCCAGGCCAGGGCTTTTTTTTTGTTGGGAGTTTTTTGATTACCGTTTCAATCTCTTTTTTTGTTATGGGTCTATTTAGTTGTTCTACTTCTGATTGTGTTAGGTAGGTAGTGTTTTTCCAGGAATTCATCCATTTCTTCTAGGTTTGCAAATTTGTTAGAGTACAATTTTTCGTAATAATCTGATATGATTCTTTTAATTTCTGTTGGGTCTGTTGTGATGTGGCCCATCTCGTTTCTTATTCAGGTTATTTGTTTCCTTTCCTGTATTTCTTTACTCAGTCTGGCCAATGGTTTATCAATTTCTTTAATTTTTTCAAAGAACCAGCTTTTGGCTTTGTTAATTCTTTCAATTGTTTTCCTGTTCTGTAATTCATTTAGTTCAGCTCTAATTTTCATTATTTGTTTTCTTCTGGTGCCTGATGGATTCTTTTGTTGCTCACTTTCTATTTGTTCAAGTTGTAGGGACAGTTCTCTGCTTTTGGCTCTTTCTTCTTTTTGTATGTGTGCATTTATCGATATAAATTGACCTCTGAGCACTGCTTTTGCTGTGTCCCAGAGGTTTTGATAGGAAGTGTTTTCATTCTCGTTGCGTTCTATGAATTTCTTTATTCCCTCCTTAATGTCTTCTATAACCCAGTGTTTTTTCAGGAGGGTATTGTTCAGTTTCCAAGTATCTGATTTCTTTTCCCTAATTTTTCTGTTATTGATTTCCACTTTTATGGCCTTATGGTCTGAGAAGATGCTTTGTAATATTTCGATGTTTTGGATTCTGCAAAGGTTTTTGTTATGACCTAATATGTGGTCTATTCTGGAGAATGTTCCATGTGCGCTAGAAAAAAAGTATACTTTGCAGCAGTTGGGTGGAGTGTTCTGTATAAGTCAATGAGGTCAAGTTGGTTGACTGTAGCAATTAGGTGTTCCGTGTGTCTGTTGAGCTTCTTACTGGATGTCCTGTCCTTCTCCGAAAGTGGTGTGTTGAAGTCTCCTACTATAATTGTGGAGATGTCTATCTCATTTTTCAGTTCTGTTAAAGTTTGTTTTATGTATTGTACAGCCCTGTCATTGGGTGCATAAATATTTAATATGGTTATATCTTCCTGGTCAATTGTCCCTTTAATCATTATGTAGTGTCCTTCTTTATCCTTTGTGGTGGATTTAACTTTAAAGTCTATTTTGTCAGAAATTAATATTGCTACTCCTATTCTTTTTTGCTTATTGTTTGCTTCATATATTTTTTTCCATCCTTTGAGTTTTAGTTCGTTTGTGTCTCTAAGTCTAAGGTGTGTCTCTTGTAGGCAGCATATAGACAGATCATGTTTCTTTATCCAGTCTGAGACTCCCTGTCTCTTTATTGGTGCATTTAGTCCATTTACATTCAGCGTAATTATAGATAAGTTTTTTTTTATGTGTTTAGCGCTGTCATTTTGATGCTGTTTTATGTGTGTTGTTGACAATTTCATTTTTCCACTTACTTTTTTGTGCTGAGACGGTTTTCTTTGTAGATTGTGTGTTTCTCATTTTCATAGTATTTGACTTTGTGTTTGCTGAGTCGTTATGTTTTTCTTGGTTTTTATTTTGAGTTATGGACTTGTTATGCCTCTTTGTGGTTACCTTAATATTTACCCCTATTTTTCTAAGTAAAAACCTAACTTGTATTGTCCTATATCGCCTTGTATCTCTCTCCATATGGCAGTTCTATGCCACCTGTATTTAGTCCCTCTTTTTGATTATTGTGATCTTTTACATATTGACTTCAAGGATTCCCTGTTTTGAGCATTTTTTTTTAATTAATCTTAATTTGTTTTTGTGATTTCCCTATTTGAGTTGATATCAGGATGTTTTGTGACCTTGTGTTGTTTTGGTATCTGATATTATTGGTTTTCTGACCAAACGATTTCCTTTAGTATTTCTTGTAGCTTTGGTTCGGTTTTTGCAAATTCTCTAAGCTTGTGTTTATCTGTAAATATCTTAATTTCACCTTCATATTTCAGAGAGAGGTTTGCTGGGTATATGGTCCTTGGCTGGCAGTTTTTCTCCTTCAGTGCTCTGTATATGTCATCCCACTGCCTTCTTGCCTGCATGGTTTCTGCTGAGTAAAAGTCTGAACTTATTCTTATTGATTCTCCCTCGTAGGAGACCTTTCATTTATCCCTGGCTGCTTTTAAAATTTTATCTTTGGTTTTGGCAAGTTTGATGAGAATATGTCTTGGTGATTTTCTTTTTGGATCAATCTTAAACGGGGTTCGATGAGCATCTTGGATAGATATCCTTTTGTCTTTCATGATGTCAGGGAAGTTTTCTGTCAGCAGATCTTCAATTATTCTCTCTGTGTTTTCTGTCCTCCCTCCCTGTTCTGGGACTCCAATCACACGCAAGTTATCCTTCTTGATAGAGTCCCACATGAGTCTTAGGGTTTCTTCATTTTTTAAAATTCTTTTATCTGATTGTTTTTTCAGCTATGTTGGTGTTAATTCCCTGGTCCTCCAGATCTCCCACTCTGCATTCTAATTGCTCGAGTCTGCTCCTCTGACTTCATATTGCGTTGTCTAATTCTGTAATTTTATTGTTAATCTTTTGGATTTCTGAATGCTGTCTCTCTATGGATTTGTGCAACTTATTAATTTTTCCACTATGTTCTTGAATAATCTTTTTGAGTTCTTCAACTGTTTTATCAGTGTATTCCTTGGCTTTTTCTGCAGATTGCCTTATTTCATTTCTGAGGTCATCCCTGATGTCTTGAAGCATTCTGTAAATTAGTTTTTTATATTCTGTATCTGATAATTCCAAGATTGTATCTTCATTTGGGAAAGATTTTGATTCATTTGGGGGGTTGTAGAAGCAGTCATGGTCTGCTTCTTTATGTGCTTTGATATCGACTGCTGTCTCTGAGCCAGCACTAAGATATTGTAGTGATTTATTCTATATTTGCTCACTGAGTCTTATCTTGTTTTGTTTTCTTTCAATATACATGGATGGGCTACTAGATTGTGCTGTCTTGATTGTTGTAGCCCTTGACTTACTTATGACCTATTACGAGCTGGTTTGGGTTGTTACCAGATATATATGCCTGAGTCCATTCACTATTCTTGAGTAGAGTCTGATTTTGGGTCAAGTGTGTGATGCAGCCTATCACCTATCCACCTTGAGAAGTAGTGGGGATAGTTGTGTGCCCCAGATTCTAGTAGCAGCTGAGGTTCACACTCTGGGGGGGGGGCAGGATGCTGACAGGCTTCCCCCATATGTCAGTGAGGTAGGTGTGTCTCTATTCCTAAAGCACTTTGGTGGGTGGGCTCTGCAGCTGTACCTTAGGCCCCCAATGCAAGTACCTCTACAGATTGGTAGGTGTCACCCTCCTTAGACCCCTAAAGCAGGAGGCTAGGTGGTGTGGGGGGAGCTTCAGCCCTCAGTTCCGTGTTGTGGGTCAGTGAGGGCTCTGTTCAGTACGCAGAGATAGCAGACCTGGGAAACTTGTCTTTCCAGTAAATCCGCTAAAAAAATGCAGTCAGATCCCTATCAGAAATGCCTTTGCATTATAATAGCCACCTTGTTCCCTGTAGGGATGAAAGCTGGAGACTGGATCACATATGCTTGGCTGGAGCTGGTTCTGTGTTTTTAGTCCAATTAGGGAAGGATTTTTGGTTCCTGGGTTTTTTGTGGTTGCTTTTCTCAGGCCGGAAGAATGGGTTAGAAAAAGACCAAAAAAAAAAGGGGGGGAGGGGAAAAAAAACTGTGGAGCAGTTCTCCCTCTGGCTCAGGAAATTCCAATGTTAATGAAGCCGCCTGGGAAGGGGAGGAGAGGGTTCATAAAAACAGGAGAGAGTAGCACCTCGGAATATAGACAAAGTTACTTATCTTGCTTGGGATGACTTTTATCTGAGATTCCCGAGGGGCGTGTTGCCTATGTGCGCTGGCTGGGTAAAGATTGCCCCCAAGGGTCTGGCCCGCAGACCCCGCGGTGAGTTCCTCCACTGCCACTCCAAAGCCCAGCATCAAGGTTCCCTGGCTGAGACGCTGCACTCCCAGCTCCAAAACCAGACGCTGCCTCCCAGGGACTTCTCCTCCCATCAGCCGCATCACTGCGCCGCCCGCGCTGACTGGCTGGCCCCCCTCCCGAGGTCAGTTCAGGGGGGTAGGGCTGCGCTCCGTGTTTGCACCTTCACAGGATGTCCTGCTCAGCTCCCCTGCACCCAGTCCAAAGCCCTGAGTCAAGGTTCCTCGGCTGGGACGCTGCACTCCCGGCTCCAATACCAGTCGCTGCCTCCCGGGGACTTCTCCCGCCAGCCGCATCCCCGCGCCGCCCGCGCAGACCAGCTGGGCCCCCTCCCAGTGTCAGTTCAGGGGGGTAGGGCTGTGCCCCGTGTTTGCACCATCACAGGATGTTGTGTTCAGCTCCCCTGCATCCATTCCTAAGCCCGGCGCCAAGGTTACCTGACTGAGATGGTGGCTCCAGGCTCCGAAAACAGTCCCTACTTCCCCGTAGTTGTTCATTCTCCGTCTCTGTCACTCAGATCAACTCTTTAAATCTGTGTTTGTTGCTCAGGGTTTGTAGATTGTCATGTATGTGATCGATTCACTTGTTTTTCTGAGTCTTTGTTGCAAGAGGGATCCGAGGTAGCGTCTACCTAGTCAGCCATCTTGGCTGGAAGCCTTTGTTGGGAGTTTTTGATTAACTTTTCAATCGCTTCTTTTGTTATGGGTCTATTTAGTTGTTCTACTTCTGATCGTGTTAGTTTAGGCAGGTAGTATGTTTCTAGGAATTCATCCGTTTCTTCTAAGTTTTCAATTTGTTAGAGTACAATTTTTGTAGTAATCTGATATGATTCTTTTAATTTCTGTTGGGTCTGTTGTGATATGGCCCATCTCATTTCTCATCTGGGTTATTTGTTTCCTTTCCTGTATTTCTTTAGTCAGTCTGGCCAATGGTTTATCAATTTTTTATATTTTTTCAAAGAACCCTCTTCTGGCTTTGTTAATTCTTTCAGTTGTTTTTCTGTCCTCTAATTCATTTAATTCTGCTGTAATTTTTATTATTTTTCTTCTGGTGCCTGATGGATTCTTTTGTTGCTCGCTTTCTATTTGTTCAAGTTGTAGGGACAGTTCTCTGATTTTGGCTCTTTCTTCTTTATGTATCTGCGCATTTATCAATATAAATTGACCTCTGAGCACTGTTTTTGCTGTGTCCCAGAGGTTTGATAGGAAGTGTTTCAGTCTCGTTGCACTCTATGAATTTCTTTATTCCCTCCTTAATGTCTTCTATAACCCAGTCTTTTTTGAGCAGGGTATAGTTCAGTTTCCAAGTATTTGATTTCTTTTCCCTGATTTTTCTGTTATTGATTTCTACTTTTATGGCCTTATGGTCTGAGAAGATGCTCTGTAATATTTCAACGTTTTGGATTCTGCAAAGGATTGTTTTATGACCTAATATGTGATCTATTTTAGAGAATGTTCCATGTGCACTAGAAAAAAGTATACTTTGCAGCAGTTGGGTGGAGTGTTCTGTATAAGTCTATGAGGTCAAGTTGGTTGATTGTAGCAATTAGATCTTCCGTGTCTCTATTGAGCATCTTACTGGAAGTCTTATCCTTCACCGAAAGTGGTGTGTTGAAGTCTCCTACTATAATTGTGGAGGCGTCTATCTCACTTCAATTCTGTTAAAGTTTGTTTTATGTATTGTACAACCCTGTCATTGGGTGCATAAATATTTAATATGGTTATATCTTCCTGGTCAATTGTCCCTTTAATCATTATGTAGTGTCCTTCTTTATCCTTTGTGGTGGATTTAACTTCAGAGTCTATTTTGTCAGAAATTAATATTGCCACTCCTGCTGTTTTTTGATTGTTGTTTGCATGATGTATTTTTTCCATCCTTTGAATTTTAGTGTGTGTCTCTAAGTCTAAGGTGTGTCTCTTGTAGGCAGCATATAGAAACATCGTGTTTTTTTTATCCAGTCTGCAACTCTCTATTGGTGCATTTAGTCCATTTACATTTAGCGTAATAATAGATAAGTATGAATTTAGTGCTGCCATTTTGATGCCTTTTTCTGTGTGTTGTTGACAATGTCATTTTTCCACTTACTTTTTTTGTGCTGAGAAGTTTTTCTATGTAAATTGTGTGCTCCTCATTTTCATAGTAGTTGAATTTATTTTTGCTGAGTCGTTATGTTTATCTTGGTTTTCATTTTGAAGTACGGACTTGTTAGACCTCTTTGTTGTTACCTTAATATTTACTCCTATTTTTCTAAGTAAAAGCCTAATTTGTATCATCCTTTTTTTTTGTATCTCCATGTTTTCCTCTCCATATGGAAGATCTATGCCTCCTGTATTTAGTCCCTCTTTTTTGATTATTGTAATCTTTTACATAATGACTTCAACTATCCCGTTTTGAGCATTTTTTCTTTTTTAAATAAATCATATTTTTGTGTGTGATTTCCCTATTTGAGTTTATATCAGGATGTTTTGTTCCGTGACCTTGTTTTGTATTTGTATCTGATATTATTGATTTTCTGACCAAAGAATTTCCTTTAGTAATTCTTGTAGCTTTGGTTTGGTTTTTGCAAATTATCTAAGCTTGCGTTTATCTGTAAATGTCTTAATTTCACCTTCATATTTGAGAGAGAGTTTTGCTGGATATATGATCCTTGGCTGGCAGTTCTTCTCCTTCAGTGCTCTACATATGTCATCCCATTGCCTTCTTGACTGCATAGTTTCTGCCGAATAGTCAGAACTTATTCTTATTGATTCTCTTTGTAGGTGACTTTTCGTTTATCCCTGGCTGCTTTTCAGATTTTCTCTTTATCTTTGGTTTTGGCCAGTTTGATGATAATATGCTTTGGTGATTTTCTTTTGGGATCTATCTTGTATGGTGTTCGATGAGCATCTTGTATAGATATCCTTTCATCTTTCACAATGCCAGGGTAGTTTTCTGCCAACAGATCTTCAACTATTCTCTCTGTATTTTCTGTTTTCCCTCCCTGTTCTGGAACTCCAAACACATGCAAGTTATTCTTCTTGATAAGAGTCCCACATGATTTTTGGGTTTCTTCCTTTTTTTAAATTCTTTTATCTGATTTTTCTTCAACTATATTGGTGTCAATTGCCTTATCCTCTAACTCCCTCACTCTGCATTCCAGTTCCTCAATTCTGCTCCTCTGACTTCCTGTGGAGTTGTCTAATTCTGTAATTTTATTATTAATCCTTTGGATTTCTGAATGCTGTCTCTCTATGGATTCTTGCAGCTCATTAATTTTTTCACTATGTTCTTGAATAATCTTTTTGGTTTCTTCAACTGCTTTATCAGTGTGTTCCTTGGCTTTTTCTGCAGATTTCCTTATTTCATTTCTGAGATCATCTCTGACGTCTTGAAGCGTTCTGTGTATTGGTTTTTTATATTCTACATCTGGCAATTCCAGGAATGTATCTTCGTTTGGTAAAGATTTTGATTCTTTAATTTGGGGATTTGTAGAAGCAATCATGGTCTGCTTCTTTATGTGATTTGATATCGACTGCTGTCTTCGAGCCATCTATAATATATTGTAATGATTTATTTTATATTTGCTCACTGAGGTTTATCTTCTTGTTTTGGTTTGTTTCAATATACCCACATGGGCTACTAGATTGTGCTATCTTGATTACTGTAGCCTTTCAATCAGTTATGTCCTATTACCAGCTGGTTTGAGCTGTTACCAAATATATGAGCCTATGAGTCCATTCACTATTCTTGAACAGAATCAGCTTAGGTGTGCTGATTGTGGGTCACCTAGTGTGTGGTGCAGGCTGTCACCTCTTTACTTAGAGGAGTAGTGGTTGTATGCACCAGATTCTAGTTGCAGCATGGGGTCACACTCCGAGGAGGGCAGGATGCTGACAGCCTTCCCCCATGTGCCAGTGAGGTAGGAGTTTCTCTATTCCTAGAGCACTTTGGTGGGTGTGCTCTGCTTCTGTACCTTAGGCACCCAATGCTTGTACCTCTAAAGAGTGGTAGGCCTCACTATCCTCAGACCCCTTTAGCAGATGGTTAGGTGGTGTGGGTGGAGCTTTAGCCCTCAGTTCCCTGCTGTGGATCAGCGAGGGCTCTGTTTAATAGGTAGAGAGGTATCAGACCTCCAAAACTTGTCTTTCCACTGCTTTGCTAAAACTATTACAGTCAGATCTCTATTAGAATTGCCTTTGCATTATAATAGCCACCTGGTTCCCTGTACGGATGAAAGCCAGAGTCTGTGGATCTCTTTTGCTTGGCTGGAGCTGGTTCTGTATGATTCCAGTTAAGGAAAGTCAGTGAAGGATTTTTCTCTCCCAGATTGTTAATTGCTGCTTCTCTCAGGCCAGGAGAATGGGTTAGAAAAAAAAAAACCTGCAGAGCACTTCACTCCCTGGCCCAGGAAATTCCAATGTTAATGAAGCCATCTGGGGCAGGGAGGGGAGGGATCAGATAGATAGGAAAGAGTAGCACAATATAGACAAAGTTACTTATCTTGTTTGGTGAAGACTTTTATCTGAGATTCCAGAAAGGCGTGTAGCCTGTGTGTGCTGGCTGGGTTGAGATTGCCCCCGAGGGTCAGGCCTGCATCCTGTGCTTGCGCTGTCTCAGGAAGCCGTGATCAGCTCCTTCGCTCCTAGTCCAAAGCCCATTGCCAAGGTTTTCTGGCTGGGAAGCTGCACTCCAGGCACCAAAGCCAGTTGCTCCTTCCCCGTGATTTCTCCTACTTCTGTTAGCTGCGTCAGCATGTAGCCTGCATGCGCTGGCTGGGTTTCCCACTGAGGTTTCTCCAAGGGGTTAGGGCTTTTTCCCGTGCTTTTGCCACCTCAGAAAGCTGTGATCTGCTCCTTTGTACTTAGACCAAAGGCCAGGGCCAATGTTTTCTGACTGGGACACTGGCTCCAGGTTCCGAAAACAGTCTCTGCTTCCCCGTGGGTTCTCGTTCTCCTGTCAGCCGCGTCAGTGTGCAGCCTGCTTGCACTGGCTGAGTCTCTGCCGAGGTTACTCCAGGGGGTTAGGGGTTAGGGCTACGTCCTGTGTTTGCCCCATCTCAGTAAGCTGTGATCAGCCCAACCACTCTGGCACCAGGGAAGTGCAAGGGCTCAAGGGCTGTGGCGGAGGACGCCAGTTCCAGAAGCAGTCGCTGCTTCACCGTGCAGCTTTTCTCTCCCTTGTCACTCAGGTCAACTCCTTAGTTCCGTGTTTGATGACCAGGTTCATAGATTGTCATGTATGTGATCGATTCACTTGTTTTTCAGAGTCTTTTTTGCAAAAGGGATCTGTGGTAGCTTCTACCTAGTCAGCCATCTTGGCCCTGCCTCCAGCAAATGGAGTTTCTTAAAAGGAAGTGTAACTATAATTCTCCACCAGAAAAGGAAGAAGAAGGGAGGAAAGGAGGCATTCCTAACAAAACAAGAAAACGTGTGCTCTGCTGCTGTTGTCTTTCTTTTTATCCAATGATATTTCTGCCTACAATTTTCTCTGACCAACATCAAGTCAAATAAGCACAAAATATTGATCCCTATCTGCCATTCTGCTTAAGCAGTGATAATGGGATGAACTTGAAAACCTGGATTACACAGATATTTCTTTAAGAGGAATGAAAATTGGTGCAACAGTACATGTAATTCAAAAGTTAATAGGACTCCTATTTATTCTACTTGCCTTCTTTAAAATTAGCTTAATTTTCATATCTCAGTGTCAATCAAGCAAAAAAAAAAATACTACCATAAAGAATTAATAGTGGACTGACTGGTATTAGTTTTGTTTTTTTTTCCTCTCTTCCAGAATGTTCTGAAATCAGATGGTGGTGATGGTTGCACAATACAGTGAATAGAGTAAAAGCAACAGAATTGGACACTCCAAAATATTGAATTTTATGTTATATGAAGTATATCTCAACTTAAGTAAAGAATTAACAGCAGTCTTTATCGGCAATAAGACATTCATCCTTGATCAGAAGCAAAGAGCCCTTTACGTGGTATTAAGGACAAAAAACAGTGAAAATTCTAAGACAGTATCTGGAGTTCTTTTTTCTCTTGGTTTTCCCCTTTCCCCAAACCATCACTATTCTTTTTGCCCTGTCTTCTTCTAGTTTTACCCAACATTGCTAAATAGGGAAGACATTTTATATCATTACAAAGCATCCTAAATCAGCCAAGGGTTTTTCTCCTTCACCAAGCTTGGACTAACTGGAAACCTCTCATGGGTGTGAAAGCTCCTGGCCTTGAAGCTTTCTTCTTTCAGTTCCCCCAAATCAAGGGGGTTTTGTTTCAAAATCAAAATACAGCTGAATGAGCTTTTCAAAATGGACTTGACGGCAGGGCTCTGACCACACTAATTTAAGGAAAGTATTAAAAGCTGAGTGCAGCTTCAAACAACAAAAGTGGGTCGACTCTCAGAGATTCTGCAATAATCTAGCCCCTATCTCTTTCTCCAGCCTCATGTGGCACGACATCCTTGCCTTATACCCTTGGCTCCAGAGACTCTATCTGATATCCTGTTTCCCATTTTCCCTGCCATGCACAGGGCCTTTACACGTGCTATTCCCTCTACCCAGGGCACACTCTCCTCCCGTCTTTGCCTAGTTTATTCCCACTCATCTTTCAGATCTTTCTGAACCAAGTCAAAATATTGGAAGGAATCTTCCAAACACTGGCCTTGCCTTCTGAAGACACATTTCTTAGATGTTGAGAAATGAAGGATAGTGGAAAATTAAATCTCTGCAGAATAGGTTTGAGGGCACCCTAGAGGCAACTTTATCTTAAAGAATTTTCGTGCAGATCTTGGGAAAGCTAGCGGAGGGACTGAAGGGCTGACCACAGGCTCCCTCCGGATTCACCTGGTGCTAAAGGGAAGGTTCAGCGGCACAGAGAGAGTGCCGGAACCAGGGCAAGAGGAGACTTGAAGGGTCCGGATAGGGATGCTGGGTCACAGGAGGACTGTTTGCTTCATTCCCTCCCAGGCTCTCTGCTTGCCCATTCCTTCTGAAGGAACAGCCTCAGTGAGCTTCCCCTTCCCCACCGGGACCCCAGGCACCACCCCAGGCCCTGCACCTCCCAGCCACTCACCATCCACTGGCACTGAGGGACACGGCAGACCAAGCTGGAGCAGCGCTGCTGCCCAGCGTCCTGGTAGGCAGCTGGGCAGTGGGCCACGGGGGGCTGGCTCGCTCTGCAGCCATGCCATGGTCTGGGCATTCACGGGGTGACACACTCTGGTGTGGGCTCTTCGGTAGGTGGCTTAGTTACCTAGTGCTGCTATAACAGAAATACCACAAGTAGATGGCTTAACAAAGGCAAATTTATTCTCTTACAGTCTAGGAGGCTAGAAGTCTGAATTCAAGGTGCCAGTTACAGGGGAAGGCTTTCTCTCTCTGTTGGCTCTAGAGGAAGGTCCTTGTCATCAATTCTGCCCTGGTCTAGGGGCTTCTCAGCACAGGGACCCTGCATCCCAAGGATACATTCTGCTCCTGGCACTACTTTCTTGGTGGTATGAGGTCCCCCTGTCTCTCTGTTCTTTTTTCTCTTTTATACCTCAAAAGAGATTGACTTAATACAAAACCTAATCTTATAGATTGAGTCCTGTCTCATTAACATACCTGCCGATAATCCCACCTCATTGACATCATAGAGGTAGGGTTTACAGTGCATAGGAAAATCACATCAGATCACAAAATCTTGGACAGCACACAATACTGCGAATCATTGCATAGCCAGGGTGATACACAATTTTAGGGGTAGGATTCAATCCATGACAGTAGGAAATAGTAATGTCTTAGAGAAAGTATAGCCAGAATTCTCATTTGAAGTGAGGATGGTGAGATTTTGTCTCACATCTTTGGACATGTTATCAGGAGGGACCAGTCTCTGGAAAAGGACATCTTGCTTAGTAAATTAGGGGGTCAGCAAAAAAGAAAAAAAAATCCCTCAACTAGATAAATTAACACAGTGGCTACAACAATAGATTCAAATATAGAAATGATTGTGAGGATGGTGGGTGCAGGACCAAGCAGTGTTTTATTCTGTTGTACCTACAGCTGCTATGAGTTGGAATGAACTCAACCGTGTCTCACAACAAAAACAACAGTAATAGCAATATGTAATAATATGGAGGCATTCTCATTTCCATCTTTTGGGTTTTAGACCATTGCATACTGTCTATAAGGGAAATGACACCGTACATTTGTTGCTGGTATAAGACACATACTGTATGCTGAAGGAGTGCCCAACCTCACAGGGTATTGTCTCCCAGATGGTGTCCTGTGACTTCACATTTCAATCAAGCCACCTGCTTCTGGGTGATGGGGCATATAGTAAAACTCATGGCATAAGCCCATAGCCCCAGTGCCTTTTCTGTAAGACCATCTTCTTGGTTATAGATGGTGTTATGTGTGATTCTGTGGTATAGATGAGGCATTTATGAGTCCACATGTGGTGGTGCTACTAGAAGCAAAAATCAAACGACCGTGCGTTGCGAAAATCTGCTGCAAGGACCTCTTTAAAGTGTTATAAAGCAAAGATGTCACTTTAAGGAATAAGATGCGCCTGACCCTAGCCATGGTGTTTTCATTCACTTCATATGCATGTGAAAGCTGGACAATGAAGGAAGACCAAAAAAGAATTGACAGCTTTCTGTTACAGTGTTGGCAAAGAATGTTGAGTGTACCACAGACTGCCAAAAGAATGAACGTATCTGCCTTGGAAGAAGTACAGCCAGAATGCTCCTTAGAAATGAGGATGGTGAGACTTCATTTCACATACTTTGGACATGTTATCAGGAGGGACCAGTCACTGGGGAAGGACACCAGGCTTGGTAAAGTCGAGGGTCAGTGAAAAAGAGGAAGACCAAAAATGAGGTGAATTGACACAGTGGCTGCAACAATGGGCTCAAGCATAACAATGATCATGAGAGCAGTGTAGGACTGGGCAGTGTTTCATTCTGTTGTACATAGTGTTACCATGAGCTGGAGCTGACTAGATGGCACCTAACAATAACAAAGTAGAAGCAAGGCTAGCAAGGAAAGAAAAATCGTATGTAGAATAAGGATCTATTCCAATGTTGGTAAGTAACTGTAACTTCCATGATAAAAGGGCTCCAATGTACGCAATCTGTCCCCATAGCCAACATCAGGGGCCAACTTGGGAATGATGCTTATGGAGGTTCTTATTCTGCTTTTGTCAAGTTGAACACTCAGCAGTGATAACCAGATCAATAGCCCCTCGTAAGCATTAATCTGTCTCTATGCATTTTGCCTAATTTCAGTATTTCATAGAAATGAAATCATACAATATTGGTCCCTTTGTGTCTAGCTTATTTCACTTAGCATAATGTTTTCAATGTTCATACATGTTGTAGCATAAATCAGAAATTCATTTCTCTTTATGGCTGAATAATATTTGTATGGATATATGACATTTTGTTTATCCAATTGTTCATTGATAGACATTGGGTTGTTTCTACCTTTTGGCTATTGTTCATAATTCTGCTATGAGTTGTCACGTACAAATTTCTGTCTGGACATATGTTTTCATTTCTCTTGGGTATATATCTACTAGGGTGGAATTGCTGGGTCATACGGTAACACCGTGTTTAATCGTTTGAGAGCCGCCAGACTGATTTCCAGCTGCACAATTTTACATCTCTACCAGCAGTGTATCAGCGTTCCTATTTCTCCACATCCTCGTCAGCACTTGATGTTATCTGACTTTTTGATTCTAGTCATCTTAATGGGTGTGGAGTGTTATCTCATTGTGGTTTTTATTTACATGTCTTGGCATGAAAAGATGCCAAATATCTTCTCATGTGCTTATTAGCTATATGTATACATACTTTGGAGAAACATGTATTCAGGTCCTTTGCATATTTTTTAGTTGGATTGTTTGTCTCTTTATTCTTGGGTTGTGAGAGTTCCTTATTCTAGATATAAGTACCTTACCAGATACATGATTTGCAAAAAATTTCCCATATTTTGTGGGTCGTCTTTTCATTTCCTTGTTTCTTGAAATGCTGATTTATGGTTCCAATTACCTCTTTTCTGATAGAGGCAGCTAAGGTCTCATACTCACATGGTGTCTTGCGATCAAGAGGTCAGTATTTACCACTGCCCAATACTTAGGTACTACTAGACTACCAGTTCCATTGACTTGACTCTGACTCATGGGCACCCTATGCATGTCAGAGTAGAACTGTGCTCCATAGGGTTTTCAATGGCAGGTTTTTCAGAAGTAGATTTGCAGGCCTTTTTTCCGACATGCCTCTGGGAGGGCTTAAACCGTCAAACTTCCAGTTATCATTCAAGAATATAAACTATTTATACCACCCAGGGAAAATAGCCAGGTAGGAACTGCCTATCAAATGGAGAATAGTTGACAGTACTCTAAAAACGCTAAGGGTCTCAACTGCAAATTCTACTCTTTGATTTTTCCAAGGCTTTATAAGGCATCCCTATGGAGAACCTGGTGGTGTAGTGGTTAAGAGTTTGGCTGCCAATCAAAAGGTCAGCAGTTCGAATCCACCAGGCAGTCCCTGGAAACCCTATGGGGCAGTTCTACTCGGTACTACAGGGTTTCTGTGAGTTAAGAATCTACTCAAAGGCAAGGGGATCTACCATAGAAAAAAGAAAGAATACCCATTGCTGTCGAGTTGCTTTTGACTCAGTGACCCTGCAGGACAGAGTAGAACTGCCTTATAGGGTTTCCAAGGATGTAATCTTTACGAAAGCAGACTCCCATATCTTTCCCCCACAGAGCACCTGGTGGGTTCGAACTGCCAACCTTTCAGTTAGCAGCTAAGTGCTTTAATTACTGCACCACCAGGGCTCCTTTTCTATCTGCCATAGACATTTAAATTAGCATTGCATTTCTTGTGGCATGAGGCCAAAGTGGTAAGACAGCTTGCACTGCAGTCTGGATCTGCTCCAGAGCGCTCTCTTGCTGTGAACTGCCTTTAGAGCTGTAAGCCTTATGTGTTACCACATAGTAAGTGGTCCCAAAAACACTGTGTCCTTTATTCATGGTGGTAGTACATGAAAGTTCCCTGGGTTCTAAATATAGTCATAGATCAATCGTCTGTAGACATAGTCCTGAGAAAGTGTGCTGCTGTCCTTGCCAGGTGAAGGCAAACTGCTTCTGATTATTTTTGCTGATAGAATACAACTTAAACCATTTACTGAATCAAAGCTACATAAGAGTTTCCAGTAGTGACAATGGATCTGGAACACAGCTGCAATTGGCATCAACAATTAAGTTGAGGATTAACCACCAATATTCTCCAACTCGTCTGGTTTTTGCTCTGGCAAATCAGACAAGTAACACTGAATGATTAAATATCCTGATTTAACTGTCTTGTTTACACCTCTTGTCTTACCACCCCATGCAATTTAATATTTGACCAAGGTTTTTCATTTTTTAAAGAAATGTCATTAGTAGAACTAACATAAGCTGAAAGTAGAGACCTCAGTTTTGCACTTCCATCTCTTGCATGTTCCCATCTAGTACCGTAATATGTGAGATACACATGCAGCTCTCAGCTGAAAATGTTATTAAACATGGACAATAACCAGTGTCCCAACTCTTTTTTCCTGATCCTGTCCTGGTGCAATATAACTAACTTCTATCATCCAAGGACAGTATGCAGAATGATCAATAATAAAAATCATGCATCTCTAGATAATTCGTTATGGCCTCTGGTCCTGGTAGGAGAAGTATTAAAGCTTCTGCCAGCTACTTCATTTAGCAGGTAGTTTTTCAGTGGCTTGTGCTATGGCCTGTAAGATGCATAAAGTCACCAGGCTGCCAGTCAGATGGTCAGTGAATGTGGGACATTATATATTAGGTTTATGTGAAATATAGGCAAAACATAGGGACTGAGAGAAATCCTGTCATAGAGCACTTAGCGTGTAGTTTGAATGCTCTTGCTTCATAGAACGAGCATTTTTGTCTGGTGTAAATCTACAATGATTTAGTTATTTTTTGTTTAGTAACACTTTTTATTTTGCAAAAAATACTTTTAGTAGCAATTGGTTTAAGAACTGAAGTGCATGTCTAGTAAAATATTAAGTACTATATTTTCATGTCTCAGGATAGTTGATGATGAACATGTAAGTTCCCAAAATGTCTGTTGACATTTTCCGTCCATCATGGAGCTCAGGGATATCACTGACAATCTGAAAATCTAAATGCACATATCTGCTGAAGAAACATCAGCAACCACTTCAAAAATTCCTGGTTATTTTAAGAACATTGCTCAAAGACAGTATTTTTTAAAGACATTTTGACATATACAGCACAGGTCTATTACATATCACTCTATGAAACATGACTTTTCAATTAGATCAAATGGCTGGCCTTCTAAATTAATTTTGTTCATTTTTTCAAGTTTTCTTGTGCACATATGTTGGTTCTATTAATGGGTAAATGATGCCAGTTCTATAGTGGTACCAACAGATACTTTAAATAGAAAATCAGTTAACCCCATTCATGGTTCAATTTTTTTTTGTCTAATACATGACATCCAAATAATTGTTTTCAAAACTCCTTCTGTTAAAGAAAAACATTTGACACTATATAAAGGCTGTTGTAAATTTAATCCCCCCCCCAGTGATTATATAAATTCGGTTGGTAAAATAATACAATTAATAAACTTCTCGATGTTTCTTGAATAAATTTTGATGCCGTAATTCATAATTCCAGGAAGCTATGATATTCTTTAGTTACTGAAAAATTTTTGAAGTATTTGATGTTTTCTTCCCCCACTGAAACTCCTTCTTCTCTCTCTCCCCCCACTCCCCCATTTGATTCCCTATTTTTAACAAGTTGGATCTCCTAGTTTTCTAATTTTCTACCTTTTTGCCTTTCTGCTATACCTTCTGAGAGATTTTTTTCAACTTTATCTTCTAATCCAGCTATTGAGTTGTCACTTTTGATACATCTTAATTTCCCAGAACTATATATATTTTTGTACACTGAATAGTCCCCCCCCTTTTTTTGTTTTTATAACACCCTGTTCTACATTCCTGATAAAGAATAATGACAAATCTGTGAAGCATCTCCTAACAGGGATGAATCTGGAGGACATTATGCTGAGTGAAATGTCAGTTACAAAAGGACAAACATTGAGTGAGACCACTACTGTAAACACTCACGAAAAGGTTTAAGTACAAAAAGGAACAATCTTTGATAGTTATGAGGGCACGGAGAGGGGTGGGGATGGAAAAAGATTTAATAGACAATAGATAAGTAGAAGCTTTGATGAAGGATAAGATAGTACACAATACCGAGAAAGCCAGCACAACCTGAATGAGACATGGTCATGGTAGCTCCATAGACACACCCAGACTCCCTGAGGGCCTGAATTGTTGGGCTGAGAGCTGTGGGGAACATGATCTCAGGGAATATCTAGCTCGATTGGAACAACATAGTTTATAAAGAATATGTTCTACATTCTACTTTGGTAAGTAGCATCTGGGGACTTAAAAGCCCATGAGCAGCCATCTAGGATACTCCACTGGTCTCAGCCCTTCGGGAGCAAGGAAGAATGAAGAAAACTGAAGATACAAGGGAGAGATTAGTCCAAAGGACTAATGGACCATGTCTACCATTGCCTCTACCAGACTGAGTCCGGAATAACAACATGGTGCCTGGCTACCAATACTGACTCCTGTGACATGGATCACAATTTAGGGTCCCAGACAGAGCTGTAGAAAAATGTAGAACAAAATTCCAACTCAAAAAGAAAGATCAGGCTTGCTGGCCTGACAGAGATTGGAGAAACCCTGAGAGTATGGCCCCCAGGCACGCTTTCAGGTTGCTCCTGAGGTTCACCCTTTAGCCAAAAATTGAACAGGTCCATGGAACAAAGCAAGACTGAAGGGGAACACCAGCCCTGGGACAGGGACTGGAAGGTAGGGGGTAACAGGAAATCTGGTAATGGGGAAACCAGGGTTGAGAGTGGAGAGTGTTGACATGTCATGGGGTTGTTAACCAATGTCATAAAACAATGTGTGTACTGACTCTCTGATGAGAAACTAGTTTGTTCTGTAAACCTTCATCTAAAGTACAATAAAATGAAAAATAAAAAGGAGAAAAAAATGGGCAAAGGAAATGAACAGATACTTCACCAAAGAAAATATTCAAGAGACCAACAGACACATGCAGAAATGCTCACAATTCACTAGCTATTCCCCACCAGAGAAATGTAATTCAAATCACAATGAGCTACCATCTCACCCCAACATTACCGGCCCAAATCACTAAAACAGGAAATAGCAAATGTTGGAGAGGCTGCAGAGAGATCGGAACCCTTATGCATTGCTGGTGGGAATGCAAAATGATACAACCATTTTGGAAAACAATATGGCACTTCCTTAGAAAGCTAGAAATAGAAATACCATATGATCCAGCAATCCCACTCCTAGGAATATATCCTAGAGAAATAGGAGTCATCACAGGAATAGACATAAGAACACCCATGTTCATTACAGTATCGTTCACAATAGCAAAAAGATGGAAACAACCTAGATGCTCATTAACGGATGAATGGATAAGCAAACTGTGGTACATACACACAATGGAGTATTAAACAATGATAAAGAACAACGATGAATCCGTGAAGCGTATCATAACGTGGATGAACCTGAATCTGGAGTGCATTATGCTGAGTGAAATAAGTTAATCACAAAAGGACAAATATTGTATGAGACCACTATTGTACTGAAAAGGTTTATACAGAAAAAGAAACAATCTTTGATGGTTACGAGGCAAGGGAGGGGGACTGGAGAAACACTAAATAGACAATTCATAAGTGGTATCTTTGGTGAAGGGTAAGGCAGTAAACAATATTGGGGAAGCCAGCACAATTTGTAGAAGGCAAGGCCAGGGAAGCTCCACTGACATATCCAAACTCCCTGAGGGACCAAATTACTGGGCTGAGGGCTGTGGGGACCATGGTCTCGGGTAATGTCTAGCTCAATTGGCATCACATAGTTTATAAAGAAAATGTTCTACATTCTACTTTGGGGAGTAGCGTCTGGAGTCGTAAAGTCTGTAAGTGGCCATCTAGGATACTCCACTGGTATCACCCCTTCAGGAGCAAGGAAGAATGAAGAAAACTAAAGACATAAGAGAAAGATTATTCCAAAGGAGTAATGGACCACATCTATGATGGCCTCCACCGGTTTGAGTCCAGTACAACTAGATGGTGCCTGGCTACCACCACTGCGTGCTCTGACAGGGATCACAATAGAGAGTCATGGACAGAGCTGGAGAAAAACGAAGAACAAAATTCTAACTTAAAAAGGAAGACAGGAGAGGCGGGGCCAAGATGGCTGACTAGGTAGAAGCTACCTCGGATCCCTCTTGTGACAAAGACTCAGAAAAACAAGTGAATCGATCACATACATGACAATCTACGAACGCTGACCATCAAACACAGATCTAAAGAGTTGACCTGAGTGACAGAGACTGAGAACAAACAACCACGGGGAAGCAGCGACTATTTTCAGAGCCTGGAGCCTGCGTCCCAGTCAGGAAACCTTGGTGCCAGGCTTTGGACTGGGCGCAGAGGATCTGAGCATGGCATCCTGAGAGGGCACAAATATGGGGCGCAGCCCTAGCCCCCTGAACTGACCTGAGGGGAAGCCCAGCCAGTGCATGCAGGCAGCACAGCGACACGGCTGACAGGAGGAGAAGTCACTGGGAGGCAGCGACTGGTTTTGGAGCCAGAAGTGCGGCATCCCAGCCGGGGAACCTTGGCACTGGGCTGTGGACTGGGAGCGGAGGAACTAACTGTGGCTTCTGAGACAGCACAAGCACGGGTCACGGGCCTGACCCTCGGGGGCAATCTCTACCCAGCCAGCACACATAGGAGAGACGCCCCTCGGGAGTCTCAGATAAAATAGTCATCCCAAGCAAGATAAGTAACTTTTGTCTATATTTTGGGGTGTTACTCTCTCCTGTTTTTCTGAACCCTCCCCTCCCCTTCCCAGGCGGCTTCATTAACTTTGGAATTTCCTGAGCCAGAGGGAGAACTGCTCACGGTTTTTCTTTCCCCCTTTTTTTTGGTCTTTTCCTAACCCATTCTTCTGGCCTGAGAGAAGCAACCACAAAAAACCCAGGGACCAAAAATCCTTCCCTAATTGGACTGAAAGCACAGAACCAGCTCTAGCCAAGCATATGTGATCCACAGTCTGGAGCTTTCATCCCTACAGGGAACAAGGTGGCTATTATAATGCAAAGGCATTTCTGATAGGGATCTGACTGCATTTTTTTTTTTTAGCGGATTTACTGGAAAGACAAGTTTCCCAGGTCTGATACCTCTGCATATTCAACAGAGCCCTCACTGACCCACCACAGGGAACTGAGGGCTGAAGCTCCCCCCAGACCACCTAGCTTCCTGCCTTAGGGGCCTAAGGGGGGTGACACCTACCAATCTGTAGAGGTACTTGCATTGGGTGCCTAAGGTACAGCTGCAGAGCCCACCCACCAAAGTGCTTTAGGAATAGAGAAGCGCCTACCTCACTGGCACTTGGCAGAAGCCTATCAGCATCCTGCCCCCCCGGAGTGTGAACCCTTGCTGCTACTAGAATCTGGTGCACACAACTATCACCACTACTTCTCTAGGTGGATAGGTGAAAGTCTACACCACACACTTGATGACCCAAAATCAGATTCTACTCAAGAATAGTGAATGGACTCTTAGGCTTATATATCTGGTAACAGCCCAGACCAGCTGGTAATAGGACATAACTGACTCAAGGGCTACAACAATCAAGACAGCGCAATCTAGTAGCCCATCTACGTATATTGAAAGAAAACAAAACAAGATAAGACTCAGTGAGCAAATATAAAACAAATCACTACAATATCTTAGTGATGGCTCGAAGACAGCAGTCAGTATCAAACCACATAAAGAAGCAGACCATAATTGCTTCTACAACTCCCCAAACTAAAGTATCAAAATCTTTCCCAAATGAAGATACAATCCTGGAATTGCCAGATGCAGAATATAAAAAAACTAATTTACAGAATGCTTCAAGACGTCAGGGATGACTTCAGAAATGAAATAAGGCAATCTACAGAAAAAGCCAAGGAACACACAAATAAAGCAGTTGAAGAACTCAAAAAGATTATTCAAGAACGTAGTGGAAAAATTAGTAAGTTGCAAGAATCCACAGAGAGACAGCATTCAGAAACCCAAAAGATTAACAATAAAATTACACAATTAGACAATGCAATAGGAAGTCAGAGGAGCAGACTCGAGCAATTGGAATGCAGAGTGGGAAATCTGGAGGACCAGGGAATTAACACCAATATAGCTGGAAAAAAATCAGATAAAACAATTTTTGAAAATGAAGAAACCCTAAGAATCATGTGGGACTCTATCAAGAAGAATAACTTGCATGTGATTGGAGTCCCAGAACAGGGAGAGATAACAGAAAACACAGAGAGAATAGTTGAAGATCTGTTGGCAGAAAACTTCCCTGACATCATGAAAAACAAAAGGATATCCATCCAAGATGCTCATCGAACCCCATTTAAGATTGATCCAGAAACAAAATCACCAAGACATATAATCATCAAACTTGCCAAAACCAAAGATAAAGAGAAAATTTTAAAAGCAGCCAGGGATAAAAGAAAGGTCTCCTACAAAGGAGAATCAATAAGAATAAGTTCAGACTACTCAGCAGAAACCATGCAGTCAAGAAGGGAATGGGATGACATATATAGAGCACTGAAGGAGAAAAACTGCCAACCAAGGATCATATTTCCAGTAAAACTCTCTCGAAAATATGAAGGCGAAATTAAAACCTTTACAGATAGACACAAGCTTAGAGAATTTGCAAAAACCAAACCAAAGCTACAAGAAATACTAAATTCATCAGAAAACCAATAATATCAGACAAAAGCACAACACAAGGTCACAGAACAGAACATCCTGATACCAACTCAAATAGGGAAATCACAAAAACAAATTAAGATTAATTTTAAAAAGAAAAAAATGCTCAAAACGGAATCATTGAAGTCAAAATGTAAAATCTCGCAATAATCAAAAAGAGGGACTAAATACAGGTGGCATAGAACTGCCATATGGAGAGAGATACAAGGCGATATAGGACAATACAAGTTAGGTTTTTACTTAGAAAAATAGGGGTAAATATTAAGGTAACTACCAAGAGGTATAACAACTCCATAACTCAAAATAAAAACCAAGAAAAACATAACGACTCAGCAAACACAAAGTCAAATGCTATGAAAATGAGGAACACACAATCTACAAAGAAAACCGTCTCAGCACAAAAAAGTAAGTGGAAAAATGAAATTGTCAACAACACACATAAAAAAGCATCAAAATGACACCACTAAACACATACTTATCTATAATTACACTGAATGTAAATGGACTAAATGCACCAATATAGAGACAGAGAGTCTCAGACTGGATAAAGAAACACGATCCGTCTATATGCTGCCTACAAGAGACACACCTTAGACTTAGGGACACAAACAAACTAAAACTCAAAGGATGGAAAAAAAATATCAAGCAAACAATAAGCAAAACAGAGCAGGAGTAGCAATATTAATTTCTGACAAAATAGACTTTAAAGTTAAATCCACCACAAAGGATAAAGAAGGACACTACAAAATGATTAAAGGGACAATTGACCAGAAAGATATAACCATATTAAATATTTATGCACCCAATGACAGGGCTGCAAGATACATAAAACAAACTTTAACAGAACTGAAAAGTGAGATAAACACCTCCACAATTATAGTAGGAGACTTCAACACACCACTTTCAGAGGGGGGCAGGACTTCCAGTAAGAAGCTCAAAAGAGACACAGAAGACCTAATTGCTACAATCAACAAACTTGACCTCATAGACTTATACAGAACACTCCACCCAACTGCTGCAAAGTATACTTTTTTTTTCTAGCGCACATGGAACATTCTCTAGAATAGACCACATATTAGGTCATAAAACAAACCTTTGCAAAATCCAAGACATTGAAATATTACAAAGCATCTTCTCAGACCACAAGACCATAAAAGTGGAAATCTAACAGAAAAATTAGGGAAAAGAAATCAAATACTTGGAAACTGAACAATACCCTGCTCAAAAAAGGTTGGGTTATAGAAGGTATTAAGGAGGGAATAAAGAAATTCATACAATGCAACGAGAATGAAAACACTTTCTATCAAAACCTCTGGGACACAGCAAAAGCAGTGCTCAGAGGTCAATTTATACCGATAAATGCACACATACAAAAAGAAGAAAGAGCCAAAATCAGAGAACTGTCCCTACAACTTGAACAAATAGAAAGCAAACAACAAAAGAATTCATCAGGCACCAGAAGACAAATAATAAAAATTAGAGCTGAACTAAATGAATTACAGAACAGGAAAACAATTGAAAGAATTAACAAAGCCAAAAGCTGGTTCTTTGAAAAAATTAACGAAATTGATAAATCATTGGCCAGACTGAGTAAAGAAATACAGGAAAGGAAACAAATAACCCGAATAAGAAATGAAATGGGCCACATCACAAGAGACCCAACTGAAATTAATAGAATCACATCAGATTATTATGAAAAATTGTACTCTAACAAATTTGCAAACCTTGAAGAGATGGATGAATTCCTAGAAAAACACTACCTACCTAAACTAACACAATCAGAAGTAGAACAACTAAATAGACCCATAACAAAAAAAGAGATTGAAACGGTAATCAAAAAACTCCCAACAAAAAAAGCCCTGGCCCAGATGGCTTTACTGCAGAGTTCTACCAAACTTTCAGAGAAGAGTTAACACCACTACTACTAAAGGTATTTCAAAGCATAGAAAATGACGGAATACTACCTAACTCATTCTATGAAGCCACCGTATCCCTGATACCAAAACCAGGTAAAGACATTACAAAAAAAGAAAATTACAGACCTATATCCCTCATGAACATAGATGCAAAAATCCTCAACAAAATTCTAGCCAATAGAATTCAACAAAATATCAAAAAAAAAAAAAATCCAGCACGACCAAGTGGGATTTATACCAGGTATGCAAGGCTGGTTTAATATTAGAAAAACCATTAATGTAATCCACCACATAAATAAAACAAAAGACAAAACCCACATGATCTTATCAATTGATGCAGAAAAGGCATTTGACAAAGTCCAACACCCATTCATGATAAAAACCCTCAGTAAAACAGGAACTGAAGGAAAATTCCTCAACATAATAAAGGACATTTTTTTTATACAAAGCCAACAGCCAACATCACTCTAAATGGAGAGAGCCTGAAAGCATTTCCCTTGAGAACGGGAACCAAACAAGGATGCCCTTTATTACCGCTCCTATTCAACATTGTGCTAGAGGTCCTAGCCAGAGCAATTAGGCTAGACAAAGAAATAAAGGGCATCCGAATTGGCATAGAGGAAGTAAAACTATCTCTATTTGTAGATGACATGATCTTCTACACAGAAAACCCTAAGGAATCCTCCAGAAAACTACTGAAACTAATAGAAGAGTTCAGCAGAGTCTCAGGTTATAAGATAAACATACAAAAATCACTTGGATTCCTCTACACCAACAAAAAGTACATCAAAGAGGAAATCACCAAATCAATACCATTCACAGTAGCCCCCAAGAAGATAAAATACTTAGGAATAAATCTTACCAAAGATGTAAAAGACCTATACAAAGAAAACTACAAAGTACTAGTGCAAGAAACTAAAAAGGACCTACTTAAGTGGAAAAACATACCTTGCTCATGGATAGGAAGACTTAACATAGTAAAAATGTCTATTCTACCAAAAGCCATCTACACATACAATGCACTTCCGATCCAAATTCCAATGACATTTTTTAATGTGATGGAGAAACAAATCACCAACTTCATATGGAAGGGAAAGAAACCTCGGATAAGTAAAGCATTACTGAAAAAGAAGAAGAAAGTGGGAGGCCTCACTCTACCTGATTTCAGAACCTATTATACAGCCACAGCAGTCAAAACAGCCTGGTACTGGTACAACAACAGGCAAATAGACCAGTGGAATGGAATTGAGAATCCAGACAGAAATCCATCCACATATGAGCAGCTGATATTTGACAAAGGCCCAGTGTCAGTTAATTGGGGAAAAGATAGTCTTTTTAACAAATGATGCTGGCATAACTGGATACCCATTTGCAGAAAAATGAAACAGAACCGAAACCTCACACCATGCACAAAAACTAACTCCAAGTGGATCAAAGACCTAAACATAAAGACTAAAATGATAAAAATCACGGAAGAAAAAATAGGGACAACTTTAGGAGCCCTAATTCAAGGCATAAACAGAATACAAAATTTTACCAAAAATGATGAAGAGAAACCAGATAACTGGGAGCTCCTAAAAATCAAACACCTATGCTCATCTAAAGACTTCACCAAAAGAGTAAAAAGACCACCTACAGATTGGGAAAGAATGTTCAGTTATGACATCTTCGACCAGCGCCTGATCTCTAAAATCTATATGATTCTGTGAAAACTCAACCACAAAAAGACAAACAACCCAATCAAGAAGTGGGCAAAGGATATGAACACGCACTTCACTAAAGATGATATTCAGGCAGCTAACAGATACATGAGAAAATGCTCTCGCTCATTAGCCATTAGAGAAATGCAAATTAAAACTACGATGAGATTCCATCTCACTCCAACAAAGCTGGCTTTAATCCAAAAAACACAAAATAATAAATGTTGGAGAGGCTGCGGAGAGATTGGAACTCTTATACACTGCTGGTGGGAATGTAAAATGGTACAACCACTTTGGAAATCTATCTTGCGTTTTCTTAAAAAGTTAGAAATAGAACTACCATGTGACTCAGAAATCCCACTCCCTGGAATATACCGTAGAGAAATAAGAGCCTTCACGAAGAGATATATGCACACCCATGTTTATTGCAGCTCTGTTTACAATAGCAAAAAGCTGGAAGCAACCAAGGTGTCCATCAACGGATGAATGGTTAAATAAATTGTGGTATATTCACACAATGGAATACTACGCATCGATAAAGAACAGTGACGAATCTCTGAAACATTTCATAACATGGAGGAACCTGGAAGGCATTATGCTGAGTGAAATTAGTCAGAAGCAAAAGGACAAATATTGTATAAGGCCACTATTATAAGATCTTGAGAAATAGTATAAACTGAGAAGAACACATACTTTTGTGGTTACGAGGGGGGAGGGGGGAGGGAGGGAGAGGGTTATATACTGATTAGGTAGTAGATAAGAACTACTTGAGGTGAAGGGAAGGACAATACTCAATACACGGAAGGTCAGCTCAAATGGACTGGACCAAAAGCAAAGAAGTTTCCAGGATAAACTGAATGCTTCAAAGGTCAGCGAAGTAAGGGTGGGGGTTTGGGGACTATGGCTTAAGGGGACTTCTAAGTCAATTGGCAAAATAATACTATTATGAAAACTTTCTACATCCCACTTTGAAATGTGGCATCTGGGGTCTTAAATGCTAAGAAGCGGCCATCTAAGATGCATTAATGGGTCTCAACCCACCTGGAGCAAAGGAGAATGAGGAACACCAAGGTCACACGACAACTATCAGCCCAAGAGACAGAAAGGGCCACGTGAAGCAGAGACTTACATCATCCTGAGACCAGAAGAACTAGATGCTGCCCGGCCACAACCGATGACTGCCCTGACAGGGAGCACAACAGAGAACCCCTGAGGGAGCAGGAGATCAGTGGGATGCAGACCCCAAATTCTCATAAAAGACCAGACTTAATGGTCTGACTGAGACTAGAGGAATCCTGGCGTTCATGGTCCCCAAACCTTCTGTTGGCCCAGGACAGGAACCATTCCCGAAGACAGCTCATCAGCCATGGAAGGGACTGGACAATGGGTTAGAGAGAGATGCTGATGAAGAGTGAGCTACTTGTATCAGGTGGACACTTGAGACTGTGATGGCATCTCCTGTCTGGAGGGGAGATAGGAGGGTAGAGAGGGTTAGAAACTGGCAAAATTATCAGAAAGGAGAGACTGGAAGGGCTGACTCATTAGTGGGAGAGAAAGTGGGAGTATGGAGTAAGGTGTATATAAGCTTATATGTGACAGACTGACTTGATTTGTAAATGTTCACTTAAAGCTCAATAAAAATTATTTTTTAAAAAAAGAATATACAAACTTAGAAATGAGATGAGGGGATAACCTGAAGGGGGAAAAAAAAAGGTTGAGTGCAGGGAACTTAAACCTCCCTTTCCACAGTGTATGAAGTGCTAACTTGGTTGACAAAATATGATGCTGAAACTACTATCCAACATGCCAACTCCAATCTTTTTTCTCAAACTGTAGGCTTCAATGCCCTATATTTTGGGAACAACATACATTATATCATCTTTTTTCCAATTTGTATATTCTCTGCAGTGCACCATTGTCTTATTTTCCTTTTATTAGGTTATTACAAATCATCTCTGAAAAGAGACATACTGAAAGCTTTCTGAGAAGCTGCAGATCAAAACTAAGTACACTAGTTTGATAAGAATGGTTATGGTATTTTAGGAGTACTCCTGATACTTTCAACATATGTATTGGTTGGTCACTTAGCAGTTTTAGAGCGATCTCAATATACGAAACACCCTGAGTATTATTTACAAGGATTGGACCTCTTCTAGGACATCTTTTTATAGTTATACATTAAATATATTTTAATTATTACTGTTCTTTGTAATAAAACATTTTCTTAGAAGAACATGCTTAGTTTGGAAAAACTGGAATTAAAAATATCATATATGAGAAAAGGGCTTAAAAATACATTTAGTTCTGCAGAATGAGATAGGCATTCTTACTCCTCTTTCATGAAAATATGCGGTTCTACTTCAATGATGGAAACCCTGGTGGTATAGTGGTTAAGTGCTATGACTGTTAACCAAAAGATCAGCAATTTGAATCCACCAGGCTCTCCTTGGAAACTCTATGGGGCAGTTCTACTCTGTCCTATAGGGTCACTATGAGTTGGAATTGACTTGACGGCAATGGGTTTGGGCTTTATTTCAAAGATACATCAGGGAAAAAGTTACAGATTCAAATCCAAGACATTTTACAGCATATTACTTAAATCTTTTGTTCTTCCTTGTGTGGGTCAAGCGATATGCAAATTACTGAGATTTTATGTCAGTTCTCATGGTAAGGGATTTAAGATAATTATTTTATTTCATTACTACAAAAATGCTGAAATATGAGTTAAATAATTTCCTTTAAAGAGATAAAAATTTAAGAAATGTATAGACATAAGATTCAAACCCAATTTATTTGACTTTAAAGAGCTTATATCTAACCATTACTCTTGCCTCCCTAAGAATTTAATTGTTAATTAGTAGTGAAAAATCTCAGGCTTTTTATGTACAGAAAATTACGTTTTGTGTACTTGCTGTTTTTTAGGGGGGTGGAGGGAGTTGAAAAATAAAAGTCAATGAAGGTACAAACACAATCCAGTTAAGGAATCCTAAAAAAAAAAGTATTATTTAAAATAAAAATAACAAGTGTCACAAGAAATTTGGTTTATGTGGTTAACCTTACGGAGGATATAAAAACAGGGCTTTAACTGCTACCATACACAAAAATTAATTGCGGATGGATTAAGAACTTGAATGTTAACTTTAAAAAATAAATAAAGGACTACAAAGACAAACGAACAACAAAAAACAAGACAGGACTTGATAGCCAGACAGAGATGGGAGAAACCCTGAAAGTATGACCCCTGGACACCATTTCAGCTCAGTAATGAAGTCACTCCTGAGGTTCACCCTTCAGGCAAAGATTGGACAGGCCTATCAAATAAGACTTAAAAGTTGAGAAAAGGAGGAAAACTCTGGGTATTTTAAATAATATACTATGGTTATGAAAAAGCAGGTTCTCTCCTGTAATTAGGGTTTTTTTTTTTTTTTTTAATTGTTGAGGGCCAATCATCCATTTACTTAGTGACATTTCCAAATTATTTCTGCAAAGCTTGTATTCCTTGTCATGTCTGGCCACGGAAGTTTCTGTTCTGTTATCTCAATGAGTGAGTTCATGATCTCACAGTGATTTCTTTAAATGCTTGTACCCAAAAAGAAAAAATAATACTCTCCCAGTCTTTGCAGATTGGCTCCGAACTGGGACATCCTTTCAATGCTAACACAGACTGCCTAAAACTCTGCCTTGGCATTCGCTTCCTGTTTGCATGGAGCCCAAAGATCAGCCAGAGGTGCAAGCCTAAGGCCTTGTCAGTATTTTTTTTTTTTTTATGAGCATGTCTCCATCCTTAGGCATGCACATTACACTTCAGATTCCTCAGTATGTATGGTAGCCCTTCACAGTCCTTATTCCACCAACAATCTTCCTCCCAGACTTCTTTTTTTCCAAGGTTTTGGATCTCTGTTTTCTCTGTCCTCCATCCTTTGACCCAGAAGGGAGGACCATTTCTTGGAGCTTTGTACTCCTCAATTTCCATCATACATTTGTTGTTGTGTGCTGTTGAGTCAATTCCAACTCATAACTGACCCTACAGGACAGAGTAGAACTTTGGTCTGTGCCACCTTGAATGTGTGCTCTCTAGGTACATTTTTCCTCCAACCACTCTGAATCTGCTACCAGCGGATATGTGAGTGAGGAAATCAAATTCTATCTCTGGCGGCAGTGTCACAGGTCACTATGTAGGCTCAGGCTAACCTTGACTGTCTTCTGCCCCAGGCAAGGGCCTTCATCCTTCAAAGGAAATGATGACATGTGGGCACTGGCAGACATTATATTTTGAATCAACACAGGGGTCTGGCTGAGGGTCAATAGGCCAGGTGGCTAGGTAAAGGCCGAGTGGGTGGGGCTAAGGTTTCTTTCCCAATCACCATGGAGACAGCCACAGGAAGGCTGGGTGGAACTTCTGATGGGACATGTCACAAACACTGAGCCAAGAGGAGAGGTCCGGTCTAACTGGCCAGTTCAGCAGAGTCCTCCATTTTGTCCATGGACACTCAATGGCCTCTTCTGGTTTGGCCACAGGAATTGAGCACATCAGGGAATATCTTCACAGGTGGAAACCCCTGATGTGGACAGGTTCAAGACACTGGGAGAGCAGGCCAGGTACCTGCACTCTACTTACTTGATATCAGTAGACATGGTGACCTCGATTAGCATCTATGGTCTCTCTCTGGATGTGTTCATTTGGAGAAATCTCTTCATTCTACCCCTGAGAAACATCATGAGTGCCTGAGAGAGAGAATGGAGATGAAAGGGGGAAGTCTTTTGGCTGTACCGGTTCCCCATGGCCAGAGAATATGAGGTAGTCTATCGGGATGGTCTTAGATACTGATGATTGACATGGGAAATACACCACGGGTAGACCCTGGCCAGGTGGAGCTTGTGGGCAGATGCAAGCCCCTCTGGCGACTACTAATTCTGCTGACACGTTGTACGGTGGAAAACCCCGCCAAGTGGAAAGGGTAGATAAGATTGACCGATACCAGCCAGGGGCCTCTCCTGAGACTAAAGATCCCAACCTGGTCTCAACCTCACCACCTCAGCACACACTATGTCTGCACATATAATTCTGCCTTTATCTCTGAATGTTTTATGCTACTAGGAAGAAAAGCATGCCACTCAGCCAAAGGTAGTTCCGAGAAAATGAAGTGAAACTGCCATTTTCAAATGTTTGCTCTGTACGTGTCCCCTGCCTCTGGTGGAACAGGGTGTAGCTGGCCTCCGAAGACAAGGCCAAAACCCTGGCAGCCAGGGCCCCAGCAGTCCAGAGGCTTCTGGACGTGGGGATGTGGATGACCTGTTTGCCACATACAGGAGGGAGTCTTGGGCCCTAGACTGGCTCACCATTCAATTCTACGTAGCCCAGTAAGGTCACTGGCCCTTGGCTGGTGCCTCATTGAATGTGTGCTCTCTAGCGATATTTCTCCTCCTGTCATGATCATTCTGCCACCAGGGGATATGTGAATGTCAAAGTCACCGTCTATCACTGGCAGCAGTGTCACAAGTCACTAGAGATCGAGGCACAAGCTGACCTTAGCTGTCTCTGTCCCAGGAAAGGGCCCAAACCCTTTATTCCAGACGGTGACACCTCTGCCCTGGTGGACATTAATTCTGACAACACAGAGCACGGGGTGAGGGTCAGCAGGCCATGCAGGCTGAGTGAACATCGGGTGGGCGAAGCTAAGGCTTGTTTGCTATCACCAAGGAGACAAGCCTCAGAAGAGTGGGAGGAGCTTCTGATGGGCTAGCTGACAACTACTGAGCCAACGGTAGAGATCTGGCCCACCTGGCGGATGATACAGGGCCCTCCATTGTCACCTGTGACACAGTGGCCACCTCTGGCTGTGGCCAAAGGATTTCACCACACCCTGGGAAAGGCAATTCAGGCAGAGGGGAGCCCCTGATGTGGACAGGTTCAGGGCATTGGCAGAGCATACCAGGTACCTGTTTTCCACTTTTCTGAGAGTATCAGTAGGCAAGGCATCCCCACTCAGCTTCTCTTACCTCTCTCTGTCTCTTTCTGGATGTGTTAATTCTGGGAACTCTCTTTATTCTACCCCTGAGACACATCACAGCTTGGAGTGCCTGAAAGAGTGCCTAGAGACAAAAGACCAAAGGGGGAAGGCCTCTGGCTGTACTGGTTGCTCATGGGCAGAGAAAGGCAGATAGTCTATCTGGAAAGTCTAAATAGTAGTGATTGATGAGGGAGCTACACCACGGGCGGACCCTGGCCAGGTGAAGCTTGCTCACAGGTGGAAGCCTCTCCGGAGACTACTTATTCCAATGACAGCTTGTATGGAAACACCCAGGCAAGTGGAAGGGGCAGAAAACATTAATACATACCTTCCAGACACCTATCCTGGGTCAGAAGATCCCACCCTGACCTCCATCTTGTCATCTTCTCAGCACACACCTCCATGCACACATCAAATCCGCCTTTCGCCATGAACACCTTCACCTGCTAGGAAACACTTCAGCCACTCAGTCAAAGGAGATTACAGGCAAAATCATGCAAAACGAGCATTTTCAAAATTGTGCCATCTGCTCGTCCACAGCCTCCGGTGGCACACTGCATATGCATCAGGTTTGCCAGGACAATGCCGAAATCCTGGCAGCCAGGGTCCCAGTAGTCCAGAGTCTATGGATGTGGGGATGTGGATGGCATGTTTGCAACCTACAACAGGGAGCCCTGGGCCCTAGCGAGGCTGAAACTTGAGCTCCACAATGTGTACTATCTGCCTTTGGCCTGTGTCGCCTCGAATGTGTGCTCTCTAGGTACATTTCTTCTTCAACCACTCTGAATCTGCTGCCAGTGGATATGTGAGTGTGGAAATCAGTATCACTAGCAGCAGTGTCACAGGTCACTAGGTATCTAGGCTCAGGCTGACCTTGGCTGTCTTCTGCCCCAGGAAAGATCCCTAATCGTTCAAACTAAATGAAGACACATGGGCACTGGCCGTCATCATTTTTTTCATCAACACAGGGGCTGGGTGAGGGTCAACAGGCCAGGTGACCAGGTGAAGGCCGAGTGGGTGGGGCTACAGTTTGTTTCCAATCACCACGGAGACAGCCACAGAAAGTCTGGGTGGAACTTCTGATAGGACGCCACACGAACACTGAGCCAGTAAGAGAGGTGCGGCCTAACTGGCCAGTTCAGAAGAGTCCTATGTTTTGTCCATGGACGCTCAACGGCCTCTCCTGGCTTTGGTCACAGGAATTGAACATACCCAGGGAATATCTTCACAGGTGCCACCCCTGGATGTGAACAGGTTGAACATACTGGGAGAGCAGGCTAGGTCCCTGTGTTCCACCTACTTGAGGATATCAGTAGGCAAGGTGACCTCACTCAGCATTTATGGTCCCTCTCTGGATGTGTTCATTCATAGATATCTCTTTATTCTAACCCTGAGAAACATCACAAGTGCCTGAGGGAGAATCTGGAGATGAAAGGGTGAAGACTTCTGGCTGTACCAGTTCCCCATAAGCAGAGAATATCAGATAGACTATCTGGATGGTCTTAGAAACTTTTTATTGACATGGGAAACCATCAGAGATACGTGAGTGTTGAAATCAACATCTATCACTGGCGACAGTGTCACAGGGAACCAGGTATTTAGGCTCAGGCTGACCTTGGCTGTCTTCTGTCCCAGGAAGGGATATTTCAAAGGAAATGATGACACTTGGGCACTGGCGGACATTACTTTTTTCAATCAACACAGGGGTCACTGTGAGGGTCAGCAGGCCAGGTGAAGGTCAAGTAAAAATAAAATAATATTTTAGGTGGGGCTAAAGCTTCTTTCCCAATCACCATGGAGACAGCCACGGCAGACTGGGCGGAACTTCTGTTGGGACTGGTCACAAACACCGAGCCAATAAGAGAGGTCCGCCTTAACTGGCCAGTTCCTTAGAGTCCTCCATTTTGTCCATCGATACTCCATGGCCTCTTCTGGCTTTGGCCACAGGAATTGAGTACACCCAGGGAATATCTTTACTTCTGGCAACCCCTGATGTGGACATTTTCAAGACACTGAGAGAGCAGGCAAAGTACCTCTTTTACGCTTAGTTGAGGATATAGGGTCGCTATGAGTCAGAATTGACTCGACGGCACTGGGTTTTGTTTTTTTTTTTCAGGATATCAGTAGGCAAGGTGGCCTTATTTAGCATCTATGGTCCCTCTCTGTACATGGTCCCTTGGAGAGTTCTCTTCATTCTACCCTTGAGACACATCACAAGTATGAGGGGCCTGAGAGCCTGGAGATGATAGGGGGAAGGCTTCTGGCTGTACTGGTTCCCCATGGGCAGAGAATAGCAGTTAGCCTATCTGGATGGTTTCATATACTGTTGACCTACATGGGAAAGTCACCACTGGTGGACCTGGCCAGGTGGAGCTTGTGGGCAGATGCAACCTCTCTGGCGACTAATAATTCCGCTGATCCTTTGTATGGTGAAAAACCCCCTGCCAAGTGGGATGGGCAGAGAACATTGACCCACACCTGCCAGGAGCCTCTCCTGGAACTAAAGGTCCCAACCTGGTCTCAACCTTGTCACCCTCTCAGCACACACCTTGCATGCACACATAATTCTGCCTTTCTCCATCAGTGCCTTATCCTACTAGGAAAAATAGCATGCCACTCAGTCAAAGGCAGTACAGCCCAAACGAAGTGAAACTGCCATTTTCCAATTTTTGCTCCCGACAGGTCCACTGCCTCTGGTGGAACACTGTGTATGTGGCCTTCCTCCAAGGACAAGGCCGAAATCCTGGTAGCCAGGGCCCTAGCAGTCCAGCGGTTTGCCACATAAAGGAGGGATCCTTGGCCCTTGACTGGGTCGTCATTCATCTCCACGATGTCCACTAGTGGCCCTGGCCTTTGGCCGATGCGTCATTGAACATGTGCTCCCTAGCGATATTTCTCTACCCGTCACTATCATTCTGCCACCAGGGGATATGTAATTGTGGAAGTCACCATCTATCACTGGCAGCAGTGTCACAAGTCACTATAGATCTAGGCACAAGCTGACCTTAGCTGTCTTCTGCCCCAAGCAAGGGCCCGAATCCTTTATCCCAGATGGTGACACCTGGGCCATGGTGGACACTAATCTTTATCAAAACAGAGGGCTGGGTGATGGTCGGCAGGCCAAGTGAAGGCCGGGTTGGCGTGGCTAAGGCTTGTTCACCATCACCATGCAGACAGCAACTGGAAGAGCGGGCGCAGCTTCTGAGGGGCTGGGTAACATGTACTGAGCCAATGGGAGAGATCTGGCCCACCTGGCCAATGACATAGGGCCCTCCTTTGTGAGCTATGACACTTAGTGGCTACCTCTGGCTGTGGCCACACGATTTCAGCACAACCTGGTAAAGGTTATGCAGGCAGATGGGAGCCTCTTGTGCAGAGAGGTTCAGGGCATTGGGAGAGTAGGCCAGGTATCTGTTTTCCACTTTCCTGAGGATATCAGTAGGCAAGGTATCCCCACTCAGCATCTCTTGCCTCTCTCTGTCTCTGTATGTGTTCATCCTCCAAAATCTCTTCATTCTACCTCAGAGACACATCACAACTTGGAGTGTCTGAGAGACTAGAGATGAAAGGGTGGAGGCCTCTGGCTATATTGCTTGCCTATGGGCAGAGAAGAGCAGGTAGTCTGTGTAGAAGGTCTTGATTACTGAGAGGAGCTACACCACAGGCAGACCCTGGCCTGGTGAAGCTTGCAGGCAGATGGAAGCTTTTGTGGAGAGTACTAAATTTGGCTGACACATGGTATGGAAAAACTCGGCCAAGGGGAATGGGCAGAAAACATTGACACATACCTGCCAGAGGCCTAGCTTGGGTCTGTAGATCCCACTCTGGTCTCCACCTTGTCTGTACACATCAAATCCTCCTTTCTCCATGAATGCCTTCTCCTGCTAGGAAACACAGCATGGCAAACTCCACCAAGGAGAGTACAGGAAAAGACAACTGAAACTACCATTTTCCACATTTTGCCATCTGCTGGTCTACAGCCTCCAGTAACACACTGCACATGTGTCAGGTCTCCTAAGACAAGGCCGAAATCCTGGCAGCCAGGGCACCGGTATTCCAGTGTGTGTAGATGTGGGGATATGGATGACCTGGTTGCCATGTACAGGAGGGTGCCCTGGGCCCTAGACGGGCTCCCACTTGAGCTCCATGATGTCTGCTATTTTTCATGACCTTTGGCCCTTGCCCCCGTGACTATGTGCTCTCTAGCTCCATTTCTCCTCCAACCACTCTGAATCTGCCACCAGGGGATATGTGAACATGGAAATCAACACCTATCAGTGGCGGCAGTGTCACAGGTCACTAGGTATCTAGACTCAGGGTGACCTTGGCTGTCTTCTGCCCCAGGAAAGGGCCCTAAGCCTTCAAAGGAAATGATGACACTTGGGCACTAGCGGACATTATTTTTTTCATTAACACAGGGGTCTTTGTGAGGGTCAACAAGCCAGGTATTCCAGGTCAAGGACAAGTGGGCGGGGCTAAGGCTTCTTTCCCTATCCCCATGGAGACAGCCACTGGAAGACAGGGTGGAACTTCTGATGAGATGGGTCACAAACACTGAGCCAATAGATGTCCACCCTAACTGGCCAATTCCGCAGAGTCCTCCATTTTGTCCACTGACACTCAACTGTCTCTTCTGGCATTCACCTCGGAAATTGAGCACACCCAGGGAATATCCTTACATGTGACAAACCCTGATGTGGACAGGTTCAAGACACTGGGAAGGTAGGCCAAGTGCCTTTTTTCCACTTACTTGAGGATATCAGTGGGCAAGGTGTCCTTATTCAGCATCTATGGTCCCTCTCTGTATGCATTCCTTCAGAGAGTTCTCTTCATTCCACCCCTGAGAAACATCACAAGTACCAGTGCTTCACAGAGAGCCTGGAGACGATAGGGGGAAGGCTTCTGGCTGTACTGGTTCCCCGTGGGCAGAGAATAGCAGGTAGTCTATCTGTATGGTCTTAGATACTATTGACTTACATAGGAAATTCACCACGGGCGAACCCTGGCCAGGTGGAGCTTGTGGGCAGATGCAAGCCTCTTCGGCGATTAGTAATTCCGCTGATCCTTTGTATGGCAAAAAAAAACCTGCCAAGTGGAATGGGCAGATAACATTGACCTATACCTGCCAGGAATATCTCCTGGGACTAAAGATGCCAACCTGGTCTCATCCTCATCGCCTTACAAGCACACACCTTGCCTGCACATATAATTCTGCCTTTCTCCATGAATGCCTTATCCTGCTAGGAAAAATAACATGCCACTCAGTTAAAGGCAGTACCGCCCAAATGAAGTGACACTGCCATTTTCTGATTTTTGTTCCCGACAGGACCACTGCCTCCGGTGGAACACTGCTTATGTGTCTGCCCTCTGAAGACAAGGCTGAAATCCTGGCAGCCAGGGAGCCAACAGTCCAGTGGTTTCTGGATATGGGGAAATGGATGACCTGTTTGCCACATACAGGAGGGAGCCTTGGGCACTAGACTGGCTCGCCATTCAGCTCCACGACGTCCACTACTGGCCCTGGACTCTGTCTGGTGCCTCCGTGAATGTGTGCTCTCTAGCCATATTTCCCGTCCCGTCACTATCATTCTGCCACCAGGGGATATGTGATCGTGGAAATCACCATTTATCACTGGTAGCAGTGTCACAAGTCACTAGAGTTCTAGGCACAAACTGACCTTGGCTGTCTTCTGCCCCAGGCAAGGGCGTGAATCCTTTATCCCAGATGGTGACACCTGGGCCGTGGTGGACATTAATTTTTATCAACACTGAGGTCTGGACCAGGTCAGCATGCCAGGTGAAGGATGGGTGTGCGGGAATAAAGCTTGTTCACCATCACCATGTTTCCAGCCCCCGGAAGAGTGGGTACAGCTTCTGAGGCGCCAGGTCAGAAGTACCAAGCCAATGGGAGAGATCTGGCCCACCTGACCTATGACATAGGGCCCTCCATTGTGACCTATGACACTTAGTGGCCACCTCTGGCTGTGGCCACATGATTTTAGTACAACCTGGGAAAAGCTAAGCAGGCAGATGGGAGCCCCTGGTGCAGAGAGGTTCAGGGAACTGGGGGAGCACGCCAGGTACCCGTTTTTCACTTTCCTGAGCATATCAGTAGGAAGGCATCCCCACTCACCATCTCTTGCCTCTCTCTCTCTCTCTCTGAGTTCATTGTACAAAAGCTCTTCATTCTACCCCTGAGACACATCACAACTTGGAGTGCCTGAGAGACTAGAGATGAAAGGATGGAGGCCTCTGGCTGTACTGCTTGCCCACGGGCAGAGAAGAGCAGGTAGTCTGTGTAGAAGGTCTTGATAGTAGTGATTGTTGAGGGGAGCTACACCACAGGCAGACCCTGGCCTGGTGAAGCTTGCAGGCAGATGGAAGCCTTTGCGGAGAATACTAATTTGGCTGAGACATGGTATGGGAAAACCAGGCCTGGAGGAATGGACAGAAAACACTGAAACATACCTGCCAGAAGCCTAGCCTGGGTATGAAAATCCCATCCTAGTCTCTACGCTGTCATCGTCTCAGCACATACCTTGCCTGCACACATCAGATCTGCCTTTCTCCATGAATGCCTTCTCCTGCTAGGAAAAACAGCACGTCACTCAACCAAAGGAGAGCACAGGCAAAGTCAACTGAAGCCCCCATTTTCAAGATTTTACCCTCTGCTGGTCCAAAGCCACTGGTGGCACACTGCATGTGCGTCACTTCTCCAAAGACAAGGCCGAAATCCAGGCATCCAGGGCCTCAGCAGTCCAGAGTCTGTGGATGTGGGCATATGGATCACCTGCTTGCCACGTACAGGAGGGAGGTCTGGGCCCTAGACCGGCTCTGCTTGAGCTCCACAACGTCAGATATTTTTCCTGAACTTTAGCCCGTGCCCCCGTGAGTGTGTGATCTCTAGCTACACTTCTCCTCCGACCACTCTGAATCTGCCACCTGCAGATAGGTGAGCATGGAAATCAACATCTATCACTGGTGGCAGTGTCACAGGTCACAAGGTGTCTAGGCTCAGGCTGACTTTGGCTGTCTTCTGCCCCAGGCAAGGGCTCTGATCCTTCCAAGGAAATGAGGACACGTGGTCACTGGTCGACATCCTTTCTTTCATCCACACAGCATTCTGGGTGAGGGTCAAGAGGCCAGGTAGGCCAGGCGAAGGTCCACTGCAGGAGCTAAGGTTTGTTTCCCAATCACCGTGGTGGCAGCTACCGGAAGACTGGGTGGAACTTCTGATGGGACAGGTCACAAACACTGAGCCAATAGGAGAATTCCGGTCTAACTGGCCAGTTCTGCAGAGTCCTCCATTTTGTCCATGGACACTCAACCGCCTTTTTCTGGCTTTGGCCACAGGAATTAAGCACACCCAGGGAATATCTTTAAGACAGGTAGCAAAGGCCCTGAGATCGGAGGGTGACTCTTTGAGAAATAGCAAAGAGGCTACTGTGGTTATAAGACAGGGTCAAAGGCCTGAGAATAGAGGGTACCTGTTTGAGAAATAACAAAGAGACTAGTGTAGTTAGAGGAGAAGCAAGTAAAAGAGAAATAGACTGTATTATAAGAGAGAAAATAGGGGGATGAGTGTGGAACCTAGAGACTTCGTAAGAGAAGGAGCAGAAGGGCCCCCTTCTGACTTTCAGAAGCAGCTGGAGAAAACCAGACCCAGGGACATGTGCAGAACATACACGTGTGACCTTCCACCAGGGGCAGTGAGGGGCTACAGCCCCAGCCAGGGAATCGAACCCAGAGAGCGAGAGACTGCACAGGTGTGACACCCCATAATAAGTCCTGCTACGCATCCCAGAGGCCTCCAGGACAGGAGCCATCTTGGAAAGCTGCTGCGGCTGCACTTTAGTTAACATACCCCTGTCCTGAGCCTATGAATAAACATGGATCTTTTCCTGCCCAAGAACTTTGAAAAACTCGGGCCTGTCTTTTGTTCTGTGAGATGAGGGTAAGCCTTGCTCTAGGCTCTCCTTGTCTCCGCTTGCGAGACTCTTCAAAAATGCTTTGCTCTTGTGGAAAACTACGTGCCTTACCTGCTCATTCTTGACCAGTCAGGGGCAAGAACCTTATTCCAGCAACAATTTTGGTGAGCCAGGAGGCACAAAGGGATCCTTTGCATCCCGTTCCTGGACCCAAGGCAGTGGACAGGAGAATTGCCTGACCCTGGCGGTGAACGATGCAGCTGCTGAGACTGATTTATTCTTGCGTTTCTCCGCCAGGTAAGGACTTCTCCCCTTTACTCCTCACGGCCCGACCTTAGTTTCATTTTCCTCCCGAGCAAACTTCCTGTTGTTGCGTCTGTTTTTCCTTGGAAATGTGAAGTGCAATGATGAGGAGTCAAAAGAAATCCAAGTGGCAGATGAGTCGCTCACGCGGGTAAGGCCACCTGGGAGTCCTCCGTGGACGGGTGTCTCATACTGTGGGGGCTGGAGGCACTAGTGAAGGGTGAAGCAGCCCCAGAGCGATGGGCCTAAACTGACCCTAGGGACCAAGGGACACCTTCTAAAGGGTCTCCAGTGCGACAGGTCATTTGACCCTAGGGACCAAGAGATACCTTAAACCTTAGGGACCAGGGATCTTCCCATCAGAAATTACTACAGAAAGGTCCCATCAGAAATTACTACAGAAAGGTCTCAGGATTGTCCCCAGTGAGATGGGTCATTTGACCCTAGAGACCAAGGGACACAGTCCACAGAGCAGCCCCAGAGTGACGGGGTTTCAAGCCCTAGGGACCAAGGGACGCCTTCTGTTTGACCCCAGGGAGTAGAGAATTTCTGACCTGTTGGTAGTGCACTCTTGGCAGGAACTGCAGCCTGCCCCTTTTCCTCTCTTTGCTCTCCTCTCAAGCTGGCCTTTTGTCCAGCCACTTGTTCCAGCCGTCTTTTTGTGCGTCTGGATATTGTCTGCCTCTAGATGGTACACCGTGTTTCTGGGGGAATGGATGTAGAGGTCTCTGTTTAGATGGAGAGATTGAAGCCCCTCTCTTCCGTATTGGGGTTAAGAGGTATCTGGAAAATCAAAGTGGAGATGCAGATATGCCTAGTAATGTGTTAGGCCTCACTAAGCCATTTCTGACTTGTCTAGTCCGAGCTTTCTCTGTTTGTCTTATATGTGACCGGGGCTCTATGGGAGATTGAGGCTGTGAGGTTGTCTCACTCGCCTCTGTGTCTTATGTGTAATGTGTGTGTTGTGTAGAAACTAATTGGTGAAGAAAAATTCAGGTTGAATTGGAGCATGCTTGTAGAGACTCCTGAGAATTTACTGACTGGGCTGTTTACTGAGCAATTGGTCATCTTTTGCTGTAGGTGGTTTGAAGAAAAAAGGTAATTTCGTCTTAAAGGAAAAGTAGTTTCAGAACAGCAGAAGAGAAAGAAATTGTTGTCTTTTGCCTTTCAAAATGTCTGGAATTGGGATTACTCCCTCCAGCTTCCAGTCTCCCTAGCTACCAATTGGATTCGTTTACAAAATTGCTAAAGGGCTTTGGTATTTACTGGGTAGGTAGCCTTTCAAAATGCCTCTGTATGTAAATGAATCCGAATGGGCTCATCTTGTCTTCTACCTTGAGTTAAAAGGTATGTAGGGTGGGGCAATATCAGTCCTCGTTAGCCCCCAGCCCTCAGCTGCCAAGGCCACAGTGGAACATGTCTGAAATGGCCTGGAGAAATGTTAATTGGTCAGTTATGCAGGAACCTTGTGGTTTCCAAAGCCACTTGATAAAATTAAATTGGAAAATATGAGAAATAGTAAAAGTCGAATGAAAATTTGGAATATTTAAAGAAACTTTATTTCAATTAGTTATGTTTTATCTTTTAGGTAACTTATTGATGTTAAATTGAATCTGCTTCTAAGACATAGGTTCAGTCTGTCATTAGAATAAGATTCCTGAGTCAGAAACCAAGCCATATGGCTTTAAGAAAAAACTAAGGTTTTTTAAGATCTTTGGGTTAAATAACTATTGTTTCTTGGTAACTTACGATAAACTCCTGACAAGTTTGAAAGCCACAAAACTTTTCATAAAGAAAAAGTGCTAAAAAGGTTTATTTAATATGATATAAATTACATGGAACATGTTTTTAAAGTTGTAAGAAGTGCCTGATTTTTTCTTTTTGGGTTGTTGCTAACTTCGTTGATTTATCTTTGGAGTCTAACACCATTAAAAGGTTTGAATGGAGAATTCACATCATTTACCTATGAAGTGATTTTTGTTGCTGTTCAGGTATTTAGAGCCTTAACGGTCTTGGTATATTCTTGATATATCCTGACTGCATGGTGTTGTGTCTCAATATTATGCGTTACATCTGAAGTTCTTTAAAAATATGGTTAATGGTTTGTAACTGATTTCTGTCAGGTCTTTCATCATCAAGGATTATGTATTACCAATTAATCATGCCTATATTAAGTTTTTGTCAGCTACAGATAAGTTTTTACTTTACTGATTTCCTGAAAACACTTGACCAAAATATCTAAAGGGCACTATGGGTTTTATGTGAGAATACCCCGATGCTTTAAGGTCCGACTTTCTGGAGATAAGAAACCATATTCTTCTTTTTTCCTAAATTATCTAACTAGTGGGTTTAAATATTGTAACTCTTGAATTAAAAGTTCTTGTTGACAAACTTAACAAAGTTGTGGATATCATGACCAGAAAGGTGTCTGAAATTTGCGCCATGATTTTACAAATTAGAATAGCAATCTTAGGCTTGGCAGAATGCTGAGGCACATGAAAAACAGTTACTGATGCTGCTCATGTGTGAACAAACACCTCAGGAAATTTGTTTCCTTGGTTCAAAAGCCTTAGAGTCAAGGTTTTGAAACAAGCTGCTCAGCCATATTTTGAACCGTACCTGAGCCATTTTTTCTCTTCTTTCTTCCTTCTCTTCTTTCCCTCCCCCAGCCCATCCTTGCCTCCAAGTAAGATCCTGATGTTAGCTCCCCAAATGGTTAAGTGTTAACCAATGTTTCCTCTAAGACTGTGGGAAAAAAGTGATATTGATCTAAGCCTGTCAAATAAGATGAAGGATGGCACCAGGTACTCCCTGAGCTGATGGGATAATGGCAGGAAAAGATCAACACGTTTGAGAAAGGACCACCAAAAGCAAACAAGAAAAAGAGCGCACATTCCACAAGTCCCTAAAACTTATGGCCCCTTTTCCCTTAAAAACCCGAACCCATCGGTAGTCTGGTGAGACAGACGACTTTAGGAGGAGATCATTCCCCCCGTCTCCATATACCGGTACATCTAATAAAGCTCTTGCTACCCACCTCACCCCGTCTCAAGAATTGGCTATCTGCGGCAGGCGGCTCTAACTCGTGAACTTGCGGTAACAGCTTCAGTGGTGAATTCAGACAATTAGCCTAATGTAAGTGTTTCTGTTCTACCTCCTGATTTGCTGTAAGGTGCCTGAGATCTTAAAAACAGATAGTATTGAATATTTTTAATCGAAGATTCTATAACAAGATCATGCCATGAAAGACTTGTACGTAATTCTCTTAGAATCCAGATTTCTGACTTTCATAGAAGTTGGGGCAACCCACACAGGCCATAGCCTATGGGTATCCTTTTATAAACAATTGCCCAGATAAACTAGCAAGACGATTTTGCTCTGGGCAATGTGCTTTTTTTTGAAGAATTCAGTCTGTTTTGAAAAACTGACTCCAAAGATTAGACTGAGTTATGTTTCGGGTAAATATACAGAAAATTATGTATCTTAAACCAGATTCTCAGAGATCAACCTCATGGCTCAGACTTCATCTTGTCTTAGATTCCAGTTCTGCTTCTGAATAAGTGACCCCTGACTGTTAATAGGTAAACCAAAGAGGGACAGCTTGCCCTCAGTGAGAATGCTTAGTATGTTTTAGATGGATTAACTGAAGGCCTCCAACAAGAAAAGCCAATGATGAAAACTTAGTTGCCACATGTAAGTTTTTCTGTATTTTCTGTTTTCTCTGGACAAACTTTGTGTGTTAAAGGTAATTTTAAGTTTATCATCCTTTGTAAAACAAGAGTCAGAAGAAAGCCCATTGGTCCAACACTCAGGGTATGGTTGGTAACTTTAATTCCTATTTATGGTATATTTAAATAGGAGACATCTTTAAGAAATTTATGCAAAAAAAAAAAAAAGATTAGAGAGTGTGTAGAAGACCCTGAGAGATTTAAGGATGAGTTCATGAAATGCAGCTTGAATTTTAATCTGACCTAGAAAGATGTGATGGTCATTTTAACTCACTGTTGTAGTATGGATGAAGAGACTAAGATCCTGACTAAGGCTAGAGAACAGACAGATGGTGCTAACTGTCCACAACCAACACATGTTATTTTCAGACTGGGAGGAGAAACAGTCCCCAGTGCGGAGCCAAATTGGGATTACAATAGAGATGGTAAAAAAAAAAAAAAAAGCAAATTATTTAGTTCCATGTGTAATAGGCAAGATTTAGAAGTGTATAGCCAAGCCTGTTAATTATAATAGGTTAAAAGAAATTACCCAGACAGAAGAGAACTCAGCAGGCTGATTGAGGCTTTGAAGAAATAGTCTGACCCTGAGTGTCCAAAAGAAAAGACTTTGCTAACTATGATTAAAAAGAAACAGCGGAAGATAGAGGCAGGACCCCAGACGCCACTCTCATGACTGGTTGAGGAAGCCTGTAAGGTCTTTAAGAGCAGGGAACTGGAAGCAGAAGATAAAATGAGGAAAAAGGCCCGAATGTTGGCAATAGCACGTCAGGACCCACCTCGAGGTAACCCAACAGGATCTTAAAGATGACGGCCTCCACAAGAATTTCTTCATCGGCTGGTGAGTATCAAGCCAGACCAATGTGGGTATTGAAAAAAGGAGAGGCCATTAAGGTGGATTGCCCTGAGTGTTCTATAACAGGGTGCCCAGTTGACTTCCACCAGAAGCCAGTACAGGCAGGCCCACAGTGCCTGATGTCCCTCTTGGAAGAGGAGGAAGAGTAGCCCTATTG